>NC_072790.1:6539124-6698862 GCF_028583425.1 Eublepharis macularius | reverse complement strand
GGATCAATGATATATTCGCTTCACTCCAAGTTTCTGGAATCCTTTGATCCCTTAAAACCCCATTCATCACCTCTTTTAGGAATGGTGCCAGTTCATTAGCCATTGTCTTATAGAATTTAGCCGTAAGTCCATCTGGCCCTGGCGCCTTTCCTAGATTTGCAGATTGTATTGCCTTACTTATTTCCTCGTCAGTTACTTCACTATTCAACTTATTTCTCCAAGCTTCCGAGATTTCTGGAAGTTTGGTTTTCTCCAAATATGACGCTATTGATTCTTTGTTTACTTCTTTTTTATTATACAGCTTAGCGTAAAATTTATAAAAGGCTCTACTAATGGTAGCCTGCTCCAAATACGTTTTGTTATCTTCGCAAATTTTATTTATATCTTCTTTTCCCTTTTCTTCTTCAATTGCCATGCCAGGTACTCCCAGGTTTATTAGCACCCTCAAACGCTTTTTGATTCAGTCTTTTGAGATTCCACTCCAATCTTTATTGCTCATTGCTGTTAGCTGTTCTTGAAGTATTTTAATTTCCTGGTATACCTTCTTTTTCCTTGGTCTCTTTTTTAGCTGTATTTCTTTGGCTTTTATTTTCTCCTCAATCTCTTGTCTTTTCTCCTCTTTCTTCTTTCTTGCTCTACCATTTAAGTCCATTAGTATGCCCCTTACAACCGCCTTGTAAGCATCCCAAACTTTATTGGTTGGTACTTCTTTATTCACGTTGTATTGTATAAAAAACTTTGTCTCTCTTCTCAATATTTCCATATTCTCTCTTTCCTGTAACAAGTCCTCATTTATTCTCCATGCTTTCCTTTTTCTCTTTTTTCCAAATTTCCACATAATTGGGTTGTGATCTGAGCCTACCATAGGCATTATTTCTACCTCCTTAGTCCATAATGCTATGTCTTTTGAGGCCCAGATCATATCAATTCTTGATAATGTAGAATGCCTTGCAGAATAAAAAGTAAACTGTCTGCTTTTAGGATATTCTCTCCTCCATACATCTTCAAGAGTCTCTTGTTGAATCAACTCAAAAAAAAGCTTTGGTAATAGTCCTCTTTTCTTTTGTGCCGTTGTAGTCTATTTGTCTAGTTCCAAGTCTGTCACTCCATTGAAGTCTCCAGCAAGAATTATCTGGTCATATGCAAGATCGTCTAAATGCTTCCTTAAATCCTCAAAGAAGCTTTCTTTTGCACCGTTAGGTGCATAAAGTCCGACTACCAACACTCTCTTTAAATTCCAAATACATTCCACTGCTACAAATCTAGCTTCCACATCTCTCATAACAAATTTTGGCTGTAGCTCCTCTTTTATGTACAACACCACTCCTCTTTTTTTCTTGTTGGAGGCCGCTACAAATTCTTTGCCCAGTTTTCAGATTTTAAATATTTTACATCCTGCTTTCTGATATGGGTCTCTTGCAAACAAACAATGTCACATTTTTGTTTTAGTAGCCAGTGAAAAGTATTTTTCCTCAGGGGCCTGTCATTCCAGTCCCCGAGCCCTTCTGGCACACCCAGGGGCCGTCATTCCAGTCAGGGGCCTGTCATTCCAGTCCCAGAGCCCTTCTGGCACACCCAGGGGCCGTCATTCCAGCATGGGGCCTGTCAATCCAGTCCCCAAACCCTTCTGGCACACCCAGGGGCCGTCATTCCAGTCTGGGGGCCTGTCATTCCAGTCCCAGAGCCCTTCTGGCACACCCAGTGGCCGTTATCCCAGTCTGGGGCCTGTCATTCCAGTCCCAGAGCCCTTCTGGCACACCCAGGGACCATCATTCCAGTCAGGGGGCCTGTCATTCCAGTCCCCCAGAGCCCTTCTGGCACACCCAGGGGCCATCATTCCAGTCATGGGCCTGTCATTCCAGTCCCCAAGCCCTTCTCTCACACCCAGGGCCCTTCATTCCAGTCAGGGGCCTGTCATTCCAGTCCCCCATGCCCTTCTGTCACACCCAGGGGCCGTCATTCCAGTCATGGGCCTGTCATTCCAGTCTCAGCGCCCTTCTGTCACACCCAGGGCCCGTCATTCCAGTCAGGGGCCTTTCATTCCAGTCTCAGCGCCCTTCTCACACACCCAGGGGCCTTTATTCCAGTCAGGGGCCTGTCATTCCAGTCCCAGAGCCCTTCTGGCACACCCAGGGGCCCTTCATTCCCGTCAGGGGCCTGTCATTCCAGTCCCAGAGCCCTTCTGGCACACCCAGGGGCCGTCATTCCAGCATGGGGCCTGTCAATCCAGTCCCCAAGCCCTTCTGCACACCCAGGTGTCGTCATTCCAGTCTGGGGCCTGTCATTCCAGTCCCAGAGCCCTTCTGTCACACCCAGGGCCCGTCATTCCAGTCAGGGACCTTTCATTCCAGTCTCAGCGCCCTTCTCACACACCCAGGGGCCTTTATTCCAGTTAGGGGCCTGTCATTCCAGTCCCAGAGCCCCCCTGGCACACCCAGGGCCCTTCATTCCAGTCAGGGGCCTGTCATTCCAGTCCCAGAGCCCTTCTGGCACACCCAGGGGCAGTCATTCCACCATGGGGCCTTTCAATCCAGTCCCCAAGCCCTTCTGGCACACCCAGGTGTCGTCATTCCAGTCTGGGGCCTGCCATTTACAGTCCCAGAGCCCTTCTGTCACACCCCAGGGGCCATAATTCCAGTCAGGGGCCTGTCATTCCAGTCCCCGAGCCCTTCTGGCACAGCCAGGGGGCGTCATTCCAGCACAGAGCCTGTCGTTCCAGTCCCAGAGCCCTTCTGGCACAACCAGGGGTTGTCATTCCAGCATGGGGCCTATCGTTCCAGTCCCAGAGCCCTTCTGGCACACCCAGGGCCCGTCACTCCAGCATGGGGCCTGTCATTCCAGTCCCAGAGGCCTTCTGGCACACCCAGGGGCCGTCATTCCAGCATGGGGACTGTCAATCCAGTCCCCAAGCCCTTCTGGCGCACCCAGGGGCCGTCATTCCAGTCTGCGGCCTGTCATTCCAGTCCCAGAGCCCTTCTGGCACACCCAGGGCCCGTCATTCCAGTCAGGGGCCTGACATTCCAGTCCCCCGAGCCCTTCTGGCACACCCAGGGCCCTTCATTCAGTCAGGGGGCCTGTCATTCCAGTCCCAGAGACCTTTTAGAGACCTTTTGACACACCCCGGAACCGTCATTCCAGCATGGGGCCTGTCAATCCAGTCCACGAGCCCTTTTGGCACACCCAGGCACCGTCATTACAGTCAGGGGCCTGTCATTCCAGTCCCCGAGCCCTTCTGGCACACCGAGGGCCCGTCATTCCAGTCAGGGGCCTGTCATTCCAGTCCCAGAGCCCTTCTGGCGCACCCAGGGGCCGTCATTCCAGTCTGGGGCCTGGACTTCCTGTTTGGGATCCATGGAGGTCTAACGCAGCTCCACTTGCGGAGCTGACCGGACTGCCGTTTTAACCGGCCGGAGGGGTGAAAATAGCCCGCGGCCGACTGCTCTCAGGCGGGGAGCAGGCAAAGAACGCTCAAGACCCTAGGGTGAGCTAGATCTCGGACGAGGGGGGGCTCTACACAGCGAGTCTCCCCCCGATCCTTGAGGTCCCACCTTGCGACGGGTCGGCTATAATCTCTGCGGCAGTTTTGGGGCCAATTCGGCTGGCATAAGACCTACATACCCAAGCATCGATTGGGGGAAGAAGCTGAGAGGAGAACTTAAAATCGAAACAGCGATTACAACCCGAGAAAAGTGAAGAGAAGGTAAAGATCATTATCTTCTGAGACGGGACAGATTGATAAAAACAGAGAGGAAAAAAAGTAGATTTTTAAACTGCAACAGACTAGTGAAAAGGAGGGGAAGACTCGGCAGGAATCGAATTTAAAAAGAGACTAAGTTTAAAGAAGTTATTAAAGAAATGGGACTATTGTTTTGAATACCTGTGGCTTTGGAGCTGTGAGAAAAAGACACCATCGCGAGATCTGCTGTGGGAAGACGGGAGACAGGAAGTGCGTAATAACAATAGAGTGGCTGGAGAGAAGCGGCCCTTGCTGGAGGGCAGGAAGTAGGGAATCGCCATTTTTGAAAGGGGAAGGGTCGCGGCTTCAGCGGAAGAGGAAGTAGGCCATCTTGGATTACAAAATCATAGAGAAACCATAGAGAAAAGACGCCCGACATTTTGGACTCTTTAAAACTTAATTTCTATAAGAAGACCGGGACATTTAAAATAGAAAAACGTTAAATTTTACGCCACGGAGTTAAGGAAGAGAGCGGATTCGTGGGAGCGAGCTAAAGCAAGCCCCACGATGTCAAAAAAAGAGTGGCAATCGGCAATAGAAAACCTGGATAAAAACCTGGACAAAAAACTTTAGATATGATTAAAGAACTTAAGGACACGAAATTGGAGCTGATAAAAGAGGTTAAAGAGGTTACACAGACAGTAAAATCGGAGCTGTCAGAAGTGAAAAAAGGTATGGAAACAATACGAAGTGAATTACAAGGAACGCAGCAGAGAGTTAAAACAGTAGAAGACGCGATGGAGAATTTAGCAGACACGCAACAAACAGAGATGAGATTGGTGAAGGGGAGAATGTCAGTTGCAGAAACTAAACATATGGAGAAGCAGCTACGTTTTCGTGGCTTGCCAGAAGTGGAAGGAAAGTCAGCGCAAGAACAGATGACTGAGGTGTTGGCTGAGTACCTGGGGAAGGAGGAGGAGGAAGTTGTGGCTATCCTAGATGTGGCATACCGTGTGAATTCGAGAATAGCAACCCAGAGGAAACTACCAAGAGATGTGATTGTGCAGTTTACAACACGAAATATGAAAGAGAGGATTGTGACAAAACAGTTTCAAGATCCATTGGAGATTGATGGCAAGACGATTATTATAATGAAGGAACTGCCCAGATCAGTGTTACTGGACCGGAAAAAATATAAAGTGCTAATTCAGATTTTGAAGGACATGAAAATCAGGTACAGATGGGAGTTACCGGAAGGAGTGTCCTTTGAGTTGGAGGGGCCAAAAAACGCATCAGATCTGAGCGAGAGATGGAGCGATTTATTAAGGACAATGAAAAAGACTTACCAACAAGATCATGAGTATGGAGTGTAAAGTATTATCTTGGAATGTAAATGGACTAAACTCACCGAATAAGAGGAAAAATACTTTTCACTGGCTACTAAAACAAAAATGTGACATTGTTTGTTTGCAAGAGACCCATATCAGAAAGCAGGATGTAAAATATTTAAAATCTGGAAAATTGGGCAAAGAATATGTAGCGGCCTCCAACAAGAAAAAAAGAGGAGTGGTGTTGTACATAAAAGAGGAGCTACAGCCAAAATTTGTTATGAGAGATGTGGAAGCTAGATTTGTAGCAGTGGAATGTATTTGGAATTTAAAGAGAGTGTTGGTAGTCGGACTTTATGCACCTAACGGTGCAAAAGAAAGCTTCTTTGAGGATTTAAGGAAGCATTTAGACGATCTTGCATACGACCAGATAATTCTTGCTGGAGACTTCAATGGAGTGACAGACTTGGAACTAGACAAAAAGACTACAACGGCACAAAAGAAAAGAGGACTATTACCAAAGCTTTTTTTTGAGTTGATTCAACAAGAGACTCTTGAAGATGTATGGAGGAGAGAATATCCTAAAAGCAGACAGTTTACTTTTTATTCTGCAAGGCATTCTACATTATCAAGAATTGATATGATCTGGGCCTCAAAAGACTTAGCATTATGGACTAAGGAGGTAGAAATAATGCCTATGGTAGGCTCAGATCACAACCCAATTATGTGGAAATTTGGAAAAAAGAGAAAAAGGAAAGCATGGAGAATAAATGAGGACTTGTTACAGGAAAGAGAGAATATGGAAATACTGAGAAGAGAGACAAAGTTTTTTATACAATACAACGTGAATAAAGAAGTACCAACCAATAAAGTTTGGGATGCTTACAAGGCGGTTGTAAGGGGCATACTAATGGACTTAAATGGTAGAGCAAGAAAGAAGAAAGAGGAGAAAAGACAAGAGATTGAGGAGAAAATAAAAGCCAAAGAAACACAGCTAAAAAAGAGACCAGGGAAAAAGAAGGTATACCAGGAAATTAAAATACTTCAAGAACAGCTAACAGCAATGAGCAATAAAGAATTGGAGTGGAATCTCAAAAGACTGAATCAAAAAGCGTTTGAGGGTGCTAATAAACCTGGGAAGTACCTGGCATGGCAATTGAAGAAGAAAAGGGAAAAGAAGATAATAAATAAAATTTGCGAAGATAACAAAACGTATTTGGAGCAGGCTACCATTAGTAGAGCCTTTTATAATTTTACGCTAAGCTGTATAATAAAAAAGAAGTAAACAAAGAATCAATAGCGTCATATTTGGAGAAAACCAAACTTCCAGAAATCTCGGAAGCTTGGAGAAATAAGTTGAATAGTGAAGTAACTGACGAGGAAATAAGTAAGGCAATACAATCTGCAAATCTAGGAAAGGCGCCAGGGCCAGATGGACTTACGGCTAAATTCTATAAGACAATGGCTAATGAACTGGCACCATTCCTAAAAGAGGTGATGAATGGGGTTTTAAGGGATCAAAGGATTCCAGAAACTTGGAGTGAAGCGAATATATCATTGATCCCAAAAGAGGGCCAAGACCTGACTAATGTGAAAAATTATAGACCTATATCGCTACTCAACAATGACTACAAAATTTTGCGAAGATATTGGCGGAGAGATTGAAGGGGTGGCTCTCGGAAGTCATAGAGGAGGAACAAGCAGGCTTTTTGCCAGACAGACAAATAAGAGACAACTTAAGGACAGTGATCAATGCTATTGAATATTATGACAAGCGTTGTGACAAAGAGGTTGGTTTCTTCTTTGTTGACGCTGAAAAAGCGTTTGACAATTTAAACTGGGACTTTATGTTTGCCACTATGGAAAAGCTACAATTGGGAGAAAGATTCATCAGAGCAATTAAGGAAATTTATAGAGACCAGACTGCAGCAATTGTGGTGAATGATGAATTGACCAAGAAATTGACGATAAGTAAAGGAACAAGACAAGGTTGCCCGTTATCTCCATTGTTGTTCATTTTAGTATTGGAGATTCTGATGATACAAATACGTCAAGATGATGAAATTCGTGGAATAAAAATAAAGGACTATTCATACAAGGTCAGAGCATTTGCGGATGACATAATGTTAATTGTAGAGGACCCATTGGAGAACATGCCAAGAGTGATAGATAAGATCAAGGAGTTTGGAGACTTGGCAGGTTTCTTCATTAACAAAAAGAAGTCAAAGATATTATGCAAAAATATGACTAAGCAGAAACAACAATTGTTAATGGAAACAACGGATTGTGAAGTAACAAGTAAAGTGAAATATTTGGGAGTCGAATTAACTGCAAAGAACATAGATCTATTCAAAAACAATTATGAAAAACTATGGACTCAGATAGAGAGAGACTTGATTAAATGGAATAGATTGAATTTGTCATGGTTGGGTAGGATTGCAGCAGTTAAGATGAATGTGTTACCAAGAGTAATGTTTTTGCTACAGACAATACCAATCATCAGAGACTCCAAACAATTTGAAAAATGGCAGAGGAAAATATCAGATTTTGTTTGGGCAGGCAAGAAGCCTCGAGTGAAAGTGAAAGTTTTACAAGATGCAAAGGAAAGAGGCGGAATGCAACTGCCCAATCTGAGACTTTATCATGATGCAATCTGCCTAGTTTGGTTGAAAGAATGGATGACATTAAAGAACAAGAAACTATTAGCCCTAGAGGGATATAAAAAAATATTTGGATGGCACGCATATTTATGGCATGACAAAGTAAAGGTCAACTCGATGTTCCTGCATCACTTTGTTCGGAGAAGTCTATACATAATCTGGAAGAAGTACAGAATTTATCTACAAGAAGGAACCCCTTTGTGGTGGTTCCATATGAGGTGATAGACCCGAGAGCTGTTGATAATGAACAACAATGTTTAACGTATAAAGAAATAACTAAAACTGAAGCATCCAAACTTAGAATAAAGACACAAGAGGAACTATCACCTAACTACGATTGGTTCCAGTATAGACAGATCAGAGACTTATATAATTCGGACTCTGTAAAGGGAGGTATACGAATAGAGAATTCGGAACTAGAGCAGACCCTTCTTAAAGAAGATAAGAAAAGAATATCCAAGGTATACCAAGTATTGTTGAAGTGGTATACCGAGGATGAGATAGTTAAAACACAAATGGTGAAATGGATAAACTTTAATAAAGAAATAACAATGGAGGCATGGGAATACTTGTGGAAAACTACAATGAAGACAACGACATGTATTAATATCAAAGAGAACATTCATAAAATGATCTATCGTTGTTACATGACACCAAAGAAGATTGCGCTAGGGAATTTGAATACTTCTAATAAATGCTGGAAATGTAAGAAGCATGAGGGCTCCCTCTATCATATGTGGTGGTCGTGTGAGGTAGCCAGGCAGTACTGGGGGGAAATAATAAGAGAAATGAGTGAAATTTTACAATTTCAAATTAATAAGAACCCAGAACTCCTGCTACTGAACTTGGGAATGGAGGGAATTCCAGCCCAACACAGGACGTTGATATTTTATATGACAGCAGCAGCTAGACTTTTGTATGCGCAAAAATGGAAAGTACAAGAAGTGCCAACTATTGAAGATTGGACTTACAAATTGCTGTATATGGCTGAAATGGACAAGATGACAAGAAAATTGAGAGATCTGGACTCAGGGCAGTTCAACACAGACTGGGAGAAGCTGAAACAATACCTGGAGAAGAAATGGGGAAGTGGGAGGAAAACTGTGGCAGTTTGAGAACTACTGAAGTATTGAAGTAGAGGGGGGGAGACTTTACCGGGGGGGAGAAGAGATAAATGTGAATTAATAAGCAGTCAGATTAATAGATTGACATATATATAGATATATATAGGTTAACAAACAGAACATAGAGAAAATAATTAATTATAAGGACTAAATATAAGGAGCGATTAACTAACAATATTTTCTTTTTTTTCTGACAAGATTTGTACCAAACTGAATGTCTGAAGATATAGATGGGTCAAATTGATTGACTACGTGAGGAGAGATATATAGAACTATTATAAAAAGATAGAATGAGTAATATATATAGAGAATAAGTCAAATTGTTTGACATAAACGAATGTATGATCTATATGGTTTATGATATATAGAAATACCTGAAATTGAAAAATTGAGATAAATTGTTTATCTAAGATAGAAACAAAGGCTTACAGTTTGGGCATATAATGTTAAAAATAGTTAAGGATGTACTGCTTAGAATAATGGAGAATATATATTTGTTTTAGATAGAGGAAGCTAATAAAATTAAGGGAAAGGGGACAAAGGGTTGGAAAGCTGTTGGAAGTCAACAAAAAGGGGGGGGGGAAGGGAGGGGGTTAGAGATGAAAAAATTGGGGAAAATTGAATGTAAATGTGGAAATAATGGATTCTAACCCAATAAAAATTTTTCAAAAAAAAAAAAAAATTCCAGTCTGGGGCCTGTCATTCCAGACCCAGAGCCCTTCTGGAACACCCAGGCCCCGTCATTCCAGTCAGGGGCCTTTCATTCCAGTCCCCGAGCCCTTCTGGCACACCCAGGGCCCTTCATTCCCGTCAGGGGCCTGTCATTCCAATCCCAGAGCCCTTCTGACACACCCAGGGGCCGTCATTCCAGCATGGGCCCTGTCAATCCAGTCCACGAGCCCTTCTGGCACACCCAGGCGCCATCATTCCAGTCTGGGGCCTGTCGTTCCAGTCCCCGAGCCCTTCTGTCACACCCAGGTCCCGTCATTCCAGTCAGGGACCTTTCATTCCAGTCTCAGCGCCCTTCTCACACACCCAGGGGGCTTTATTCCAGTTAGGGGCATGTCATTCCAGTCCCAGAGCCCTTCTGGCACACCCAGGGGCCGTCATTCCAGCATGGGGCCTGTCAACCCAGTCCCCAAGCCCTTCTGGCGCACTCGGGGGCCGTCATTCCAGCATGGGGCCTGTCATTCCAGTCCCAGAGCCCTTCTGGCACACCCTGGGCCCGTCATTCCAGTCAGGGACCTTTCATTCCAGTCCCAGATCCCTTCTGGCACACCAAGGGCCCTTCATTCCAGTCAGGGGCCTGTCATTCCAATCCCAGAGCCCTTCTGACACACCCAGGGGCCGTCATTCCAGCATGGGGCCTGTCAATCCAGTCCACGAGCCCTTCTGGCACACCCAGGCGCCGTTATTACAGTCAGGGGCCTGTCATTCCAGTCCCCGAGCCCTTCTGGCACACCGAGGGCCCGTCATTCCAGTCAGGGGCCTGTCATTCCAGTCCCAGAGCCCTTCTGGCACACCCAGGGGCCATCATTCCAGTCATGGGCCTGTCATTCCAGTCCCCAAGCCCTTCTATCACACCCAGGGCCCTTCCTTCCAGTCAGGGGCCTGTTATTCCAGTCCCAGAGCCCTTCTGGCCCTCCCAGGGCCCTTCATTCCAGTCAGGGGCCTGTCATTCCAGTCCCAGAGCCCTTCTGGCACACCCAGGGGCCGTCATTCCTGCATGGGGCCTGTCAATCCAGTCCCCAAGCCCTTCTGGCACACCCAGGTGTCGTCATTCCAGTCTGGGGCCTGTCATTCCAGTCCCAGAGCCCTTCTGGCACACCGAGGGCGCGTTATTCCAGTCAGGGGCCTGTCATTCCAGTCCCAGAGCCCTTCTGGCACACCCAGGGGCCGTGATTCCAGTCAGGGGCCTGTCATTCCAGTCCCCGAGCCCTTCTGGCACACCCAGGGGTTGTCATTCCAGCATGTGGCCTGTCATTCCAGACCCAGAGCCCTTCTGGCACACCCAGGGCCCATCATTCCAGCATGGGGCCTGTCATTCCAGTCCCAGAGCCCTTCTGGCACACCCAGGGACCGTCATTCCAGCATGGGGCCTGTCAACCCAGTCCCCAAGCCCTTCTGGCGCACCCAGGGGCCGTCATTCCAGTCTGGGGCCTGTCATTCCAGACCCAGAGCCCTTCTGGCACACCCAGGGCCCGTCATTCCAGTCAGGGGCCTTTCATTCCAGTCCCCGAGCCCTTCTGGCACACCCAGGGCCCTTCATTCCCGTCAGGGGCCTGTCATTCCAATCCCAGAGCCCTTCTGACACACCCAGGGGCCGTCATTCCAGCATGGGCATTGTCAATCCAGTCCACGAGCCCTTCTGGCACACCCAGGCGCCATCATTCCAGTCTGGGGCCTGTCGTTCCAGTTCCCGAACCCTTCTGTCACACCCAGGGCCCGTCATTCCAGTCAGGGACCTTTCATTCCAGTCTCAGCGCCCTTCTCACAAACCCAGGGGCCTTTATTCCAGTTAGGGGCCTGTCATTCCAGTCCCAGAGCCCTTCTGACACACCCAGGGGCCGTCATTCCAGCATGGGGCCTGTCAATCCAGTCCACGAGCCCTTCTGGCACACCCAGGCGCCGTCATTACAGTCAGGGGCCTGTAATTCCAGTCCCCGATCCCTTCTGGCACACCGAGGGCCCGTCATTCCAGTCAGGGGCCTGTCATTCCAGTCCCAGAGCCCTTCTGGCACACCCTGGGCCCGTCATTCCAGTCAGGGACCTTTCATTCCAGTCCCAGATCCCTTCTGGCACACCCAGGGCCCTTCATTCCAGTCAGGGGCCTGTCATTCCAATCCCAGAGCCCTTCTGACACACCAAGGGGCCGTCATTCCAGCATGGGGCCTGTCAATCCAGTCCACGAGCCCTTCTGGCACACCCAGGCGCCGTCATTACAGTCAGGGGCCTGTCATTCCAGTCCCAGAGCCCTTCTGGCACACCCAGGGCCCGTCATTCCAGTCAGGGGCCTTTCATTCCAGTCCCAGAGCCCTTCTGGCACACCCAGGGCCCTTCATTCCAGTCAGGGGCCTGTCATTCCAATCCCAGAGCCCTTCTGACACACCCAGAGGCCATCATTCCAGCATGGGGCCTGTCAATCCAGTCCACGAGCCCTTCTGGCACACCCAGGCGCCGTCATTACAGTCAGGGGCCTGTCATTCCAGTCCCCGAGCCCTTCTGGCACACCGAGGGCCCGTCATTCCAGTCAGGGGCCAGTCATTCCAGTCCCAGAGCCCTTCTGGCACACCCAGGGGCCATCATTCCAGTCATGGGCCTGTCATTCCAGTCCCCAAGCCATTCTCTCACACCCAGGGCCCTTCATTCCAGTCAGGGGCCTGTTATTCCAGTCCCAGAGCCCTTCTGGCCCACCCAGGGCCCTTCATTCCAGTCAGGGGTCTGTCATTCCAGTCCCAGAGCCCTTCTGGCACACCCAGGGGCCGTCATTCCAGCATGCGGCCTATCAATCCCGTCCCCAAGCCCTTCTGGCACACCCAGGTGTCGTCATTCCAGTCTGGGGCCTGTCATTCCAGTCCCAGAGCCCTTCTGGCACACCCAAAGGCCATCATTCCAGTCATGGGCCTGTCATTCCAGTCCCCAAGCCCTTCTCTCACACCCAGGTCCCTTCATTCCAGTCAGGGGCCTTTCATTCCAGTCCCCAAGCCCTTCTGTCACACCCAGGGACCGTCATTCCAATCATGGGCCTGTCATTCCAGTCTCAGCGCCCTTCTGTCACACCCAGGGCCCGTCATTCCAGTCAGGGGCCTTTCATTCCAGTCTCAGCGCCCTTCTCACACACCCAGGGGCCTTTATTCCAGTCAGGGGCCTGTCATTCCAGTCCCAGAGCCCTTCTGGCACACCCAGGGGCCATCATTCCAGTCATGGGCCTGTAATTCCAGTCCCCAAGCCCTTCTCTCACACCCAGGGCCCTTCATTCCAGTCAGGGGCCTTTCATTCCACTCTCAGCGCCCTTCTCACACACCCAGGGGCCTTTATTCCAGTCAGGGGCCTGTCATTCCAGTCCCAGAGGCCTTCTGGCACACCCAGGGCCCTTCATTCCCGTCAGAGCCTTTCATTCCAGTCCCAGAGCCCTTCTGGCACACCCAGGGGCCGTCATTACAGCATGGGGCCTGTCAATCCAGTCCCCAAGCCCTTCTGGCACACCCAGGTGTCGACATTCCAGTCTGGGGCCTGTCATTCCAGTCCCAGAGCCCTTCTGGCACACCCAGGGGCCATCATTCCAGTCATGGGCCTGTCATTCCAGTCCCCAAGCCCTTCTGTCACACCCAGGGCCCTTCTTTCCAGTCAGGGGCCTGTCATTCCAGTCCCCGAGCCCTTCTGTCACACCCAGGGGCCGTCATTCCAGTCATGGGCCTGTCATTCCAGTCTCAGCGCCCTTCTGTCACACCCAGGGTCCGTCATTCCAGTCAGGGGCCTTTCATTCCAGTCTCAGCGCTCTTCTCACACACCCAGGGGCCTTTATTACAGTCAGGGGCTTGTCATTCCAGTCCCAGAGCCCTTCTGGCACAACCCAGGGCCCTTCATTCCCGTCAGGGGCCTGTCATTCCAGTCCCAGAGCCCTTCTGGCAAACCCGGGTGCCGTCATTCCAGTCGGGGGCCTGTCATTCCAGTCCCAGAGCCCTTCTGGCACACCGAGGGCCCGTCATTCCAGTCAGGGGCCTGTCATTCCAGTCCCCGAGCCCTTCTGGCACACCCAGAGGCCATAATTCCAGTCAGGAGCCTGTCGTTAAAGTCCCAGAGCCCTTCTGGCACACCCAGGGGTTGTCATTCCAGCATGGGGCCTGTCAATCCAGTCCCCAAGCCCTTCTGGCACACCCAGGTGTCGTCATTCCAGTCTGGGGCCTGTCATTCCAGTCCCCGAGCCCTTCTGTCACACCCAGGGCCCGTCATTCCAGTCAGGGACCTTTCATTCCAGTCTCAGCACCCTTCTCACACATCCAGGGGCCTTTATTCCAGTTAGGGGCCTGTCATTCCAGTCCCAGAGCCCTCCTGGCACACCCAGGGCTTTTCATTCCAGTCAGGGGCCTGTCATTCCAGTCCCAGAGCCCTTCTGGCACACCCAGGGGCCGTCATTCCTGCATGGGGCCTGTCAATCCAGTCCCCAAGCCCTTCTGGCACACCCAGGTGTCGTCATTCCAGTCTGGGGCCTGTCATTCCAGTCCCAGAGCCCTTCTGGCACACCGAGGGCGCGTTATTCCAGTCAGGGGCCTGTCATTCCAGTCCCAGAGCCCTTCTGGCACACCCAGGGGCCATAATTCCAGTCAGGGGCCTGTCATTCCAGTCCCCGAGCCCTTCTGGCACACCCAGGGGTTGTCATTCCAGCATGTGGCCTGTCATTCCAGACCCAGAGCCCTTTTGGCACACCCAGAGCCCATCATTCCAGCATGGGGCCTGTCATTCCAGTCCCAGAGCCCTTCTGGCACACCCAGGGACCGTCATTCCAGCATGGGGCCTGTCAACCCAGTCCCGAAGCCCTTATGGCGCACCCAGGGGCCGTCATTCCAGTCTGGGGCCTGTCATTCCAGACCCAGAGCCCTTCTGGCACACCCAGGGCCCGTCATTCCAGTCAGGGGCCTTTCATTCAAGTCCCCGAGCCCTTCTGGCACAACCAGGGCCCTTCATTCCAGTCAGGGGCCTGTCATTCCAATCCCAGAGCCCTTCTGACACACCCAGGGGCCGTCATTCCAGCATGGGCCCTGTCAATCCAGTCCACGAGCCCTTCTGGCACACCCAGGCGCCATCATTCCAGTCTGGGGCCTGTCGTTCCAGTCCCCGAGCCCTTCTGTCACACCCAGGGCCCGTCATTCCAGTCAGGGACCTTTCATTCCAGTCTCAGCGCCCTTCTCACACACCCAGGGGCCTTTATTCCAGTTAGGGGCCTGTCATTCCAGTCCCAGAGCCCTTCTGGCACACCCAGGGGCCGTCATTCCAGCATGGGGCCTGTCAACCCAGTCCCCAAGCCCTTCTTGCGCACCCGGGGGCCGTCATTCCAGTCTGGGGCCTGTCATTCCAGTCCCAGAGCCCTTCTGGCACACCCTGGGCCCGTCATTCCAGTCAGGGACCTTTCATTCCAGTCCCAGATCCCTTCTGGCACACCCAGGGCCCTTCATTCCAGTCAGGGGCCTGTCATTCCAATCCCAGAGCCCTTCTGACACACCCAGGGGCCGTCATTCCAGCATGGGGCCTGTCAATCCAGTCCATGAGCCCTTCTGGCACACCCAGGCGCCGTCATTACAGTCAGGGGCCTGTCATTCCAGTCCCCGATCCCTTCTGGCACACCGAGGGCCCGTCATTCCAGTCAGGGGCCTGTCATTCCAGTCCCAGAACCCTTCTGGCACACCCAGGGGCCATCATTCCAGTCATGGGCCTGTCATTCCAGTCCCCAAGCCCTTCTATCACACCCAGGGCCCTTCATTCCAGTCAGGGGCCTGTTATTCCAGTCCCAGAGCCCTTCTGGCCCACCCAGGGCCCTTAATTCCAGTCAGGGGCCTGTCATTCCACTCCCAGAGCCCTTCAAGCACACCCAGGGGCCGTCATTCCAGCATGCGGCCTATCAATCCCGTCCCCAAGCCCTTCTAGCACAACCAGGTGTAGTCATTCCAGTCTGGGGCCTGTCATTCCAGTCCCAGAGCTCTTCTGGCACACCCAGGGGCCATCATTCCAGTCATGGGCCTGTCATTCCAGTCCCCAAGCCCTTCTCTCACACCCAGGGCCCTTCATTCCAGTCAGGGGCCTGTCATTCCAGTCCCCAAGCCCTTCTGTCACACCCAGGGGCCGTCATTCCAGTCATGGGCCTGTCATTCCAGTCTCAGCGCCCTTCTGTCACACCCAGGGCCCGTCATTCCAGTCAGGGGCCTTTCATTCCAGTCTCAGCGCCCTTCTCACACACCCAGGGGCCTTTATTCCAGTCAGGGGCCTGTCATTCCAGTCCCAGAGCCCTTCTGGCACACCCAGGGCCCTTCATTCCCGTCAGGGGCCTGTCATTCCAGTCCCAGAGCCCTTCTGGAACACCCAGGGGCCGTCATTCCAGCATGGGGCCTGTCAATCCAGTCCCCAAGCCCTTCTGGCACACCCAGGTGTCGTCATTCCAGTCTGGGGCCTGTCATTCCAGTCCCAGAGCCCTTCTGGCACACCCAGGGGCCGTCATTCCAGTCATGGGCCTGTCATTCCAGTCCCCAAGCCCTTCTCTCACACCCAGGGCACTTCTTTCCAGTCAGAGGCCTGTCATTCCAGTCCCCGAGCCCTTCTGTCACACCCAGGGGCCGTCATTCCAGTCATGGGCCTGTCATTCCAGTCTCAGCGCCCTTCTCTCACACCCAGGGCCCATTCCAGTCAGGGACCTGTCATTCCAGTCCCAGAGCCCTTCTGGCGCACCCAGGGCCCTTCATTCCAGTCAGGGGCCTGTCATTCCAGTCCCCGAGCCCTTCTGTCACACCCAGGGGCCGTCATTCCAGTCATGGGCCTGTCATTCCAGTCTCAGCGCCCTTCTCTCACACCCAGGGCCCATTCCAGTCAGGGACCTGTCATTCCAGTCCCAGAGCCCTTCTGGCGCACCCAGGGCCCTTCATTCCAGTCAGGGGCCTGTCATTCCAGTCCCCGAGCCCTTCTGTCACACCCAGGGGCCGTCATTCCAGTCATGGGCCTGTCATTCCAGTCTCAGCGCCCTTCTGTCACACCCAGGGCCCGTCATTCCAGTCAGGGGCCTTTCATTCCAGTCTCAGTGCCCTTCTCACACACCCAGGGGCCTTTATTACAGTCAGGGGCCTGTCATTCCAGTCCCAGAGCTCTTCTGGCACACCCAGGGCCCGTCATTCCCGTCAGGGGCCTGTCATTCCATTCCCAGAGCCCTTCTGGCACACCCAGGGGCCGTCATTCCAGCATGGGGCCTGTCAATCCAGTCCCCAAGCCCTTCTGGCACACCCAGGTGTCGTCATTCCAGTCTGGGGCCTGTCATTCCAGTCCCAGAGCCCTTCTGGCACACCGAGGGCCCGTCATTCCAGTCAGGGGCCTGTCATTCCAGTCCAAGAGCCCTTCTGGCACACCCAGGGGCCATAATTCCAGTCAGGGGCCTGTCGTTCCAGTACCTGAGCCCTTCTGGCACACCCAGGGGCCGTCATTCCAGCACAGAGCCTGTCGTTCCAGTCCCAGAGCCCTTCTGGCACACCCAGGGGTTGTCATTCCAGCATGGGGCCTGTCATTCCAGTCCCAGAGCCCTTCTGGCACACCCAGGGGCCGTCATTCCAGCATGGGGCCTGTCAATCCAGTCCCCAAGCCCTTCTGGCACACCCAGGTGTCTTCATTCCAGTCTGGGGCCTGTCATTCCAGTCCCAGAGCCCTTCTGGCACACCCAGGGGCCATCATTCCAGTCATGGGCCTGTCATTCCAGTCCCCAAGCCCTTCTCTCACACCCAGGGCCCTTCTTTCCAGTCAGGGGCCTGTCATTCCAGTCCCCGAGCCCTTCTGTCACACCCAGGGGCCGTCATTCCAGTCATGGGCCTGTCATTCCAGTCTCATCGCCCTTCTCTCACACCCAGGGCCCTTCATTCCAGTCAGGGACCTGTCATTCCAGTCCCAGAGCCCTTCTGGCCCACCCAGGGCCCTTCATTCCAGTCAGGGGCCTGTCATTCCAGTCCCCGAGCCCTTCTGTCACACCCAGGGGCCGTCATTCCAGTCATGGGCCTGTCATTCCAGTCTCAGCGCCCTTCTGTCACACCCAGGGCCCGTCATTCCAGTCAGGGGCCTTTCATTCCAGTCTCAGTGCCCTTCTCACACACCCAGGGGCCTTTATTACAGTCAGGGACCTGTCATTCCAGTCCCAGAGCCCTTCTGGCACACCCAGGGCCCTTCATTCCCGTCAGGGGCCTGTCATTCCAGTCCCAGAGCCCTTCTGGCACACCCAGGGGCCGTCATTCCAGCATGGGGCCTGTCAATCCAGTCCCAGAGCCCTTCTGGCACACCCAGGGACCATCATTCCAGTCATGGGCCTGTCATTCCAGTCTCAGCGCCCTTCTGTCACACCCAGGGCCCGTCTTTCCAGTCAGGGGCCTTTCATTTCAGTCTCAGCGCCCTTCTCACACACCTAGGGGCCTTTATTCCAGTCAGGGGCCTTTCATTCCAGTCCCAGAGCCCTTCTGGCACACCCAGGGCCCTTCATTCCAGTCAGGGGCCTGTCATTCCAGTCCCAGGGCCCTTCTGGCACACCCAGGGGCCGTCATTCCAGCATGGGGCCTGTCAATCCAGTCCCCAAGCCCTTCTGGCACACCCAGGTGTCGTCATTCCAGTCTGGGGCCTGTCATTCCAGTCCCAGAGCCCTTCTGGCACACCGAGGGCCCATCATTCCAGTCTGGGGCCTGTCATTCCAGTCCCCGAGCCCTTCTGGCACACCCAGGGGCCATAATTCCAGTCAGGGGCCTGTCATTCCAGTCCCCGAGCCCTTCTGGCACACCCAGTGTTACCAGAACTGCTCTTTATTATAATGGGGAAATTAGCTGTAGCAGTCTGTAACTTAATATTAAGCGCGGATCATAACCTATGTATACGGAGGTCCCGATCCCAGACACTCGAGTGAAAAAGAGGCAGACAAGAATAAGTTCCAAACACGTGTATTTAGTGTGGCGTAAGCCTAACTTGCACAATCATACAAGGAACACACAAGATCTAGGAAATACAGAGTAGGAAATACAGAGACGTTCGCATTAGCGGGTTCCCAACGATGATAAGGGAAATACTCACAATCCTGGAGCGAAGCAGAGACACAGCAGCGAGGGTGGCCCAATGCCAGCACTGGGACCACAGACGGACAGCAAGGAGGTCTGGATAGGGAATGGCCTGAGCACCGAGTGGTCTGGGGGACCAGCTTAAATACCCCAAAACGTACCCTGGGGCTGGTGCTGTACTTGGTGGTTCTCACAGATTAAAACAAAGGGTCTAATGGGCTACTGAATGACTTGGATGGGCCACTTTGGTAATCAGATTGTGATAAGTGACACCTCAGGAAGAGGGGACAAAAGAGGGAGGGGGAAATCCAAGTGGGCTGAAAGGATGTTCCAGCGGACAGGGCTTGTCCTGATGTCATCAGCTCTGGAATGCGGAGGTTTCTTTGAGATGCATTCTCTAAGTGCTTGGGATGGTCGGCACTTAGTTCTTCTCCGGGGCGGCTCCTAAGATATGCAGAGCGGGGCGAGGTGCTCTCGCTGTGGACGTGGTGTGCCCGCTTCGCCGAAATGGCTTCCCAAAGCAGTCTTCTTCCCAGGGTCTTCTGGCTGCCTGAGAACATGGATGCCGGCTGGGCATAGCTGGGGATGGATAGCAGGCTGCCCGGTAGCGAGGGCAAGCTCGGGGACCGGCCCGCGGGAGGCTCCAGGCAGGAACTGACCAGGGAGCGCCTAGCCAGGCTCGCTGGAGGTTTCCCCGGCAGGCGCCCGGCTGCTAGCAGCGGCTTGGGCCCATATGAGGCAGGCTTCCATGGAGGCAGGGGGAACGACACTTTAAAACACAGTCCAAAGCAGGGAACAGGCACGGTCCGTGGCAGATGGCAATGCAGGCACGGGGCACACTTGTAACAGAGTCCAAAGCTCACACGGGGAAATCCAGATACAGGTCAGGGCAGGGCTGCCCAGAAAGAGAGTCCTTTTGTGCAGTTAACCAAACATGGAGTCAGTAAACTACACAGTCTATAACAGCAGCAAGGCAATTGACACGCAGGCAGGAAACTGACACGTGTACCAGAACACACACGTGCAAAGCAGTCTTTGTGCAGCAGTGAAACAGTAATGCAGGAAACTTCAACACAGTTCATGGCAGGCTTTAAAGCAGGGGAGGGGGCCTACTTGGCAACAATTCCCCCCCTCGGAGACCCCGTGACGTCCGGCGCGCGGGTCTCCGAACTTGACTTCAAAGGCAAGGTGGTCGGCAATGTCCGGTGGTCGAGCTTCGAGCGAAGAAGGAGTGGGAAGGGAAGGGGGAGGAGGCATCACTCAAAAATTTAGTTTGGAGAACCACCTAACCGAATAAGTGCAATTTAGATCAGCCAATGGGCTGCAGGTCTCTGGGTTCACACCAGGGGGTGTGCTAAGTGCAATCGTCGGAATAAATAGCAATAATTCATAAGCAATAGCAATTCATAGTTACATAAGCAGTAATGAGCAATTCATAGCAATGAGTAATTCATATGTAGCAGCAAATTCATGGGTATAAGGTTAAAAGCAAAGGCAATTCATGAGCCAATTCATGAATGCAGGATTGAAAGGCGAAGATAATTCATATACAGGTAAAAGCACAAACAATTCATAGATGGGTGATAATTCGTACAGGATGAAAGTGAAATGTGCAAGCAAGGCATAGACCAATTCATCAAGGGTGGAGCAATTCATAGATGGTTAAAATCATAAATACATATATAGGATTAAAACAATAATTCAGGAAGTTAAAACCAATTTCATATATAAAAGAAGCAATGATAAAAGCAAGTGCGAGGAAATAATTCATGAGGGGTAAGCGGCGGAAGGGCTCATAGGGGACAGAAAAATAAACTTTGCAATTAAAAGACCAACTCATATAGTCAGATTAAAACCAAATTCATCGAGCTTAAAATCAGAAATAAAATAACCTTTAAAAGAGACCGTTCAGGAGGGGTCCCGGTTAAAACCAAATTCATAAAATAATAGATATGCTAGAATTACCTCGGCGAAGGGAGTCAGGTTAAAAAGGCAATTCACAAGGTTAAAATCAAATTCATAGGGATAAAGTTAATAGGGGGTGATAAAAAGGGTCCCAGTTCATGGGAGGATCATGGGCGCACTTGCAGCAAATAGAGGGAGGGACTAGTTCGGGGCTAAATTCATGGGAGTAAAATTCATAAGAAGCAATGGCAAGAAATTCGTAAGACCATAGAGCAACAAAGATCACAGATGGCTCAGTCCGCAGTACAGCTGCTGGACTGGGTTGCATATTTACAGAAACAGGCGAACTTAGTCCATGTGTTCCAAAACACACTTCCACCCCCCCTTGCTGTCTGCGTCAATCCGCAGAGCAGGGTCGGCTGGCGGCGAGAAGGGCTTCAGGCACACAGTTCTAGTCCTCATGGAGGTGGCGCTGCTGGCGGTCGTTCGTGGGCAGGCCGTGGGCTGGGAGGCAGAAAAACACGTCCCCCCCTAGTCCACAAGAGGGCCTCGGAGCGGTGTCCGGCAGCAAAGCGTCCATGGGGCTGGTTCAGGATGCGTACACATGATCATAGCAACACAGGCATAGTTCATAACTGATGAAACAAGCAAGGGATAAATAAAACAAATGGGGCGCCAAGAACAACCATTAAGGCAGAAGGAGGTCGGGATTGTAATGATCCAAACGGTAAGACAGCTGGAGTTGCTGGAGCTGTCGGCGGCTCCAACAGCCCAAATAAAGCAGTGAGGCACATAACAAAACTTGAAAGGCCAAAATAACAATGATCGGGTGCAAAGCCAAATTGTAAATTCCAGTGGCGGTGGGGCTCCAACCAAAGAGGGTCTCCCACCACGAGTGCTCACCGGTGGTCTTAATCCGCTGGACAAGGTCCAGAATCTCCTTCCCGTTGTGGGACACAACCAAAGCAGTGGTGTCCCCGTCCCTCTGGATGCTCTGGAGGGTGCGGTGGAGCTGCGGGTGGGCCAGGAGCTCGTGGATTAGCTCCAGACCGATGCCAAGGGCAACTGGCTTCACATAGCGATAGATGGAGGGTGCCACCAGGATCTCTTCTTGGGTCCAGACCGGCACCGTGTAGGTGAAGTCGCAGGCTGCCACCGAAGACAGGTTGCAAAAGCAGCGATTGACTCCCGGGATCACGGGCTTAAGCTGGAACGCATTCAGGACCACAAAGTCGCAGGCCGTTCGCACGCAGGCACATCCTTTCCCAAGGTAGACCACAGCGGAGCTGTTCTCCCGGACGACCTCAAAAGAGCATTCGTTGAGGGCGTCGACTTGCGGGGCTACACAGGGATGATGCGGTGCAAAGGCTTGGTCTTGGCAAATGAAGCCGGTCTGGTCTCGATGCTGGCACCCTTGGAGGCTGACGAGCTGCCATCCGGTCGGGGTGAAGCGGGCCCAATGGTCGGGGTGGCGGGCGTAGAGGACTTCGGTGTCGCTGACTTGGAGTCCCAGAGGCACGACTGGATACACATGGAATGACTCGTGCGCACTGGCCGTTAATAAAAATAATTTAAGTTCCTGGGTGGTCGGTGAGAATGAGGAATTTACAAGAGACCACCAGGATTCAAGCTCCAGTTCTATGGGTGACAATTTGGGCATAATCAATCTTTTAATTTCCAGGGGCAAGTGCCCGTCCGTGGCTTGCCGAATTAGCCCCATGGCCACAGCCTGATTTAATTGTTGGGCTTGCATACATGCCATGGCTATTGACACGTTGCGTTCAAAAGACTGTGTCCCTTTGAGCAGCAGAGAAAAATCTCTTTCAATTTGACTCTCCCAGTTAACTAAAATGGAGCTGATCTCGTGTTGCCCATTCGAAATGGAATTTAGGGACTGCACCACCGGTTTACCTAAGTCGGAGATGCTAGTCGTGACATGGGCAAACTTATTAGCGAGAGTCTCAATGTTGACCGAATCCATGATTGCTAAGCCTCCGGCTGCAGGAGCAGTCCAGTCGGCAATGCTTCGTCTGGCACGCGAGAGAGAAGGGGAGGGATCGATCCACAGTTGTAGCCATGCATTCCAACCCTTGCTACCGGCCTCCAGATAGGGAGCGCACTGCGGCAGCCTCTGGGTTACATTTAGCTCAGCTAAGTCTATGCGGATCTCTTTCAAAGACATTTGCGGGCGGACTAGAACTCTCTCTCGAATGTCAGTTTTCAAAACATGGGAGCCCACTATATGCGTGCCGCCTTGGCTCAATTGTTCACTGCTAGCAATCAAAGGGTCAATTTGGATGGTGTGGGTCTCCTGGGTCCGGATCAGCAGGGAATAATTGCCTGGTTCGTGAGTCAAATTTACAAAGAGCAGCCCAAGCCGGTGAAATTTCTCTACTAGGGGCTTGGTTTGGCATTCGGGCGTCTGCTGAACCAGTATCCAATCGGGTGGGCCATGTTTGGCTAAATCTTCCTCCTTTACAATCCAGGTCAGGTTCTCCCAGCGTTCTATAGCAAAGGAGAGAACTGCACCTGAAGGGGGCGTGATAGTGACTGATGCAGTTTCAGTGGCAGTGGTGCCTAGTAGGATGGTCATTCTAAAGGGGTCTCCTGCCTTCCATACTGCGGCCGACACTAGAATAACTTCACAGTATGGTCCGAAAGCCTCAGTGACAAATGGCGAGGTTTCGAAGTTGGCAGGGGTGGTATATTTGTCTACCACCGGGACTGCGGTGGGGGCAGGCCTGATACGGGGAAGAAACATACATGGAATCGGAGCAAGTGGTGACACTGTGTCAGTAGGTGAATAGCACACTAATTCTTGGGACATGGTTTTGACTCCCACACATAAAATAACAAGCTCTGGGGGTCGGATCCACTGCTCTTCACAACTGCGGAAGTTAGTGCGATCCGTAGGGGTGGTCATATTGCTCTGCTGTACAACCTTGCAGACCATCATTTCATTCCCTGCTAGGGTATTGATGCATCTCCAGTGGGGGTAGGGCATTAATTTAGACGGGCGTCCCTCTATTAGGGTGCCTGCCAGCACGAGCAAACACAGAGTAGCCAGGTGCCTCATCTCCTGGCCTTCTTTTTCCTTTTGTTGTGAAAAGATCCTGGGGAGACCTGCGGATATAAGTACAGGTTCCCTGAGTTTCTTGCAGCGAAATAAATGAAGTAAAGGGGGAAAAAGAAAAAGGGAGAGCGTTTTTCTGCCAGCACTGTCTATTAGGTGGGGCTCGAACGAGAAGTCCCGGAGCACTAAGCGAGCCTTCCAGCTTGTTGCTCTGGGGAACTCCTGTGTGGAGGCTTCTTTCTAAAGCGTGTATATTTCAGAGGGGAAACGTCTTTACGTCGAGCAAGGGTCGG
This sequence comes from Eublepharis macularius, assembly GCF_028583425.1. Classification (NCBI taxonomy): domain Eukaryota; kingdom Metazoa; phylum Chordata; class Lepidosauria; order Squamata; family Eublepharidae; genus Eublepharis; species Eublepharis macularius. The sequence continues at coordinate 6,675,024 of NC_072790.1, read as the reverse complement.
CTGTGCGTTAGGCGGGATTATGCAAACTCGCCCCAGGGGTCCCTGGGTGCCTGGACTATGTGGCCTTCAGGTGCCCCTTGCTCGGTGGCGGGCTGCTTTTATTTTGCGGGCTGAGAGCTATCGTTCCAGCTCGGCCTGGCCTTGCCGTTTTGAAAAGAAAAAAACTAGAGAGCGGTTTCCATTAACTATAAGGGTTGCTGCTGACGGGGGCCCTCGCTTTAATTTTCAAAAATAGGCCTTCGTCATATGTTTGCAGGACAAGCAATTTTTGGAGGGACTCCCTCGGGAGGCCCCATCTTCTAGTTAAAAGAAAAAAAGATACACCGGGCAAAAAAAGGAAAAATACACTGAGCAAGAAAAATATAAGGAGCAAGAAGCATATGGGTGTGGGGTACTTTCGGGTTGCCCTCACCTGGAAGGCCTGGCATGGCTTCATTAAAACTTCAATATGTCTCCCCCCCCTTCTTTTCCCTTATACGGTACGGGCAAGGGAAAAGATTACGTGGGGCGGGCGGCTGCTGGCGGAAAGGGCCGAAGTGGAGCCGAGGGCGCTCGGCGGCGTTTATCGAAAAGCGGCGGAGGCGGCCGAGATCTGCCGGCGCCACTGGGTCTGGGTTATTCTGGGGTCATCTTGGCGCGGGGGATTCTGGCTATGTAAATGAGGCACGCTGCCCCTTGTGCGTAGCGAACGCACCCCAATAACATATTCCAGAGGGCACATATTTACAAAATACTGGCGGGTCTTTTACTTTTGCACTAAAGCGTACTGGCTGGTGGCGCCGTATAGCAACTCACCATGACGGATATGAACATTAGTAAAAGAGGGATATTGGGCTATTTGGGGATCCTTTTCCAGGGGAGGCATGGCCCTCAAAGCCAAAGCCGACCATCATGCGAAAGCGTGGGTCTGGCAGGTGAGACCCCGAATCTACGTAGATGCGGGATCTTCACCAGCACGGCGGGTGATATATTTTCGAATACAGGGATCACCTTTTTTGGTGGTTCCACTATGTTCGAAAGAATGTATGCACCTTTGGGCTAAAGCCTCTCCAACCACTTTCACACAGCAAATCTCTTTTGCCTGTGCAATTTTTTTCCGAACATGCGGCTTAAAATCCAATCAAGAATCACTCTCGGTGGTGGTCCTATTTGGCTTTGGTTGCCGTGTTTCTCCCTAGGGTCCCAACTGTGGGGCCCGCCTAACCAAGTTAAAGAATAGAACTGACAAGAAATAACAAAAACACTAAATGATTATAGGAAGCTAAGTTGGCTTTTTACATCTAATTTCAAAAGGGAATTGGGCTTCAGGTTCACACACACGTAAAGTTAAGACTGCACAACGAAAAGGGACGGGGGCTGCAGGGACTTGAACTCAAGTCTCCTTAAGGTGGCTTTTCCACTCCTGGTTCCAATCCCTTCCAAATTCTTAGTGGGAACCAGTGAGCACATTTATTTGGGCTTACTTCAGCCTGGGAGAGGACAAAAGGACGAACTGGGAGGAGGTCAGAATCCTGGTCTGGCCAGTTTTTCCATTTCAATGAGGGGTGGGGGTGCAACGCTGAGTGGGAACAGTCTGTTTTAGACGCTGCTAGCAACTGGGATTCTTTCTGGAGTCTGCTCACTTGCATTATTACATTCCTGACTGCACTTACTGCTGGAGGCTCTACCTTTTCATTAAGTTTTGGACTTGAGCATTTTAAAATGAGGAAACAGCTGCACACATGTCTCTGAATTAGCTCGAGCACTACTAAACCACACAGGCACAACATAAGGTTTTCTTCAGGGGTGTTAGTCAGGGAAGGCTGAGAGAAAGCTATTTGGTGTGTAGTTGCAAGCACTGGATTCTCAAAGCAATTTAATTCTTTTGAAGGAACTGCATTTTTACTTTTGTTTACCTGTTCTTCAGGGTCATTGCAAGAGGGCACAGTCACGGTGGGCTGTGTATAGCTTGGCTGGGGGCAGTCTATGGGAGCCAAGACAATTTCTTGGGGAATGACTTTTAAACTCTGCACATGCTCAGAGGCTAAAGTGAATTCTGGCTTCTTGGGCATGGGGGCTGAGGCAGAAATTAGAGGCAAAGGTGACTGGCTACATGTTTCACTGCCTTTGGCGGGGCGGGGTGCTGATTCAATCACTGATTGTTCTTCTAAAGTCTTTAATCTGGCCTCAGTGAGTCTCTGGGATTCTAGGAGATTTTGCATCAGGGTTTTTAAAGTGGCAGTTTCATTATTCTGGTTCTCCAGCAAAGTCTGCATGCTAAGGAATTTATTGTGGAGCTGCTCTTTCTCTATTGTGCAAGCATTCAATTTTTCCTTTAATTCTTTATTCTCTTTATTAAGATCATTTATTTTTAAATTCTGTTCCCTATTTACACTTATGAGCTCCTGAATTTTATTTTGCAGCTCTGCCAGGTTTCTTTCAGAGGTGTCTGGCAAAGTTGGTGATGGGTTCTGGGTGCGAATCACCCATTGGAATCTTTCCTCCTCTCTTTTAAGTTTCCAGCTATTTTTAGTTCCCGGAGGTCGAAGGCTAGCCTCAACCTTTGGTCTTCTCCCATGGGCAGTTAAGTGGGGAGAATAATGTGTGACCCCCGGGCATCCCTATTGGAAAAAGGGGTTCCCAGCTGGTGGTGGCTCTCCTATTACTGTAGCCACTGGCTGTGTATGTTGGGGAGGGCCATTCCTAAAGATGTCTAGAAGGGCAGAGAGAAGCACTGAAGTGGGCTGCTGGTGGAAGAGCTCCATGTCTGCCCCATGATCCTTGAGCCGCTTCCAGAGTTCCCAGCGGAGTGAGTCCCTGGCTGGCGGTGGGCCGCCTAGGTCAGAGGGCTCCTCATGGTCCTTTGGCTGCAGTCTCCAGGAGTCAGCCTGACTTGGGGGAGGGTAGACCTGGTGATTGTAGGGGTGAGGTGCCCGAGGGGGCGGGGGCGCCGAGGGCAGCGCAGGTCTCCAGGGCTCAGAGGGTCCCTGCGGGGAAGAAGGGCAGTGACTGGGGGTGGGCGCAAAGGTTACTCCTGGACGGGAGTCCCTCTGGCTGCGGCCCCGAGTGAAGCTACCACTTCTCCCACGCAAGATGCCACCTCTAGGCTCCGAGTACGAGCTATGCCCTTGAGGCCGATATTGGGAGTGGGGACCATGGTTGGCATACGTGACTGTGTTGATGGGCTCACTCTCTTTCCTATGGGAGGCCGGGGACTTCACATGGCGGATCGCTCCGGTCTCTCGCAACAGGCCAGCAATGCTCCTGATGCGAGCTTCCAGGTCTCCCCATGAGATGCTCCCGGGCTCTACTCCTGCTAGTGCTAGGCGGGTAGTGCTATTGAGACCATCTATAACAGCTCTTCTGAACTCTAGCTCATCGAAGTCGGGCACATCGCTCGCGTCCAAATCTACTTCATCGGCTAGCTCAGCGAGGAGCTGCTTTCTAGCAAAAGAGGCCTCTGGGTCCTCTCCGGGTTTCTGGGATTCTGCGATGTATAGGGCTTTTAAGCTCTTAGTGGGCCATAGGAATGCGCACAATTCCTTCATGGCACCATACTGACTGCGAGTGGCTAGTCTCCGGTTAGAAATATATGCGTTAAGAGAGGTGACTATTTCGGGGCTGGCACAGTGGCGAGCCAGCTGAGCTACATCGGAGCCACTGGCGGAGGGCTGGGACATGGTCACGTGTGCAAACCATTGTATAGCTGAGTCCCGGTTCAGGGGCCCCATACAGTCCGCTATGGCTTGGAGCTCATCGGGCCTCCAATTGCGGGTCTCTTTAACTACTTGGTCTGTCTTCCTGCCATCCTCGTCTGTGGTGACAATTTCTTTGGTAGCTATCGGATGGAGGGGCTGTGGAGCTTCCTCGGGCTGGGGCGAAGGAGGTGACCAACTGTCGGTACTACCTTCGGAGAGGGCCAAGAGGGCTGCGGGATGCACGGCGGAGATTACGGCCTGCTGCATCCCCAGGTGCTGTTTTAGGGCCTCTAGCTCCCTCTTACAAGCGGAATGATCAGCGGAGGTTACCTTGGAGTGGTTGTGCTCTGCCATGAACTGGGCGGCATGGGTTAGCTTAGCGATTCTTTCCTGTCCCTCGATTACTGCATGCTCAGCCATATCGGCACGAGCGGAGGCCGCTTCAGCCTTGTGCTGGGCGTCCTGAAGGGCAGTGGTTATTCCTTGTTTTTCCAATATGAAATTGACGCGTTCAGCGCGCCACTCAACTGCTTTCTCCTCATGGTCTCTCTCCTGTTCGACTAGTTTGGCCCTGAGACTCTGGATTTCTAGGTGCAGGGCGTCCTGTTCTCTCTTTGCTTTTTCCTCTAGCTCCTTCCTTTCTTTGTCTTGGGCTAATCTGAGCCTCTCTATCTCCTGCTCACTATCTTCCTGCGCTATCTGTAATTTATTTATCAGGGACACGCTGTCCTGTAAGGCAGTAAAAAGTGCCCAAGCTCTGTATCTGTCCTTCTTGCTCGACTTGGGCTTCTCTTTCTCACAAAAATCTTGGAAGGCACTTCTAACTATCTGGAGTGGGTCGGGTCCCTTGAAGGAACCGGCTTCCCAAGGGCAATCTCCCTTCTTAACTAGCCACTTCTCCAGGCGGGGCACGGTGGGGGCTGCCCGGTACATTTTTCCTTTCGTTTAAGGCTGATCTCGGGGGAGGTTAAAGAGTGGATCAGCGACACCAAGGGTGGGGCGATTAAAGCTCCCTATAAGTTTTCCCGTCTAGGGGCCGTTCAGAGGTTATTTCCCTTCGGGTCCTCGGGGATTCTTACACTGGATTCTTAGGGGTTTTTAACAGCTTTCTCCTCTCTATGTTCCTTGTGGGAGGTTTATCCTTCCCTCAGGTTCTCAAGGATTTTTACCAGGGGGTTTTCAAGGGTTCTATTTTTAGGTTCAAAGGGTATTTTTAAGGGTCCTACACTCGGTTCTCCTCCACCGGGGGAGAAGGAAAAATTCCTATTCCCGTTTTAAGCTTGCCTACAAGCCACGGGACCAGGAAAAGTTTACCGGCTCAGAGGGTGCTCTCAAGCTCTCTAAGCCCAAGAACCAAAAACGCTCAGTGCTTCCAAGCCTCTGCTCAGAAGCCAAAGCTCAGGGGTCTCCCAAGCCTATACTCGGAAAACCAAAGCTCAGGGGTCTCCCAAGCCTATGCGCTCAGAAAACCAGAAAGTGTTCCCAAGCCTCTGCTCAGAAACTGCAATTAAGGGGTCTCCCAAGCCTCTGCTCAGGAACTGAAGTGCTTCCAAGCCTCTGCTCAGAAGCTACAAATGCTCTCAAGCTCTCTAAGCCCAAGAACTAAACTCAAAGTGTCCCCAGGCCTTGTGCTCAGAGACAAACGGTTAAACTGTCTCCAAGCCTCGACCAAAAGACTAAGACGCTCAAGGACTGCCTCTGCAAGTCCCCAAGCAAAAGTGCCCAGGAGTAAAGCTTACTGTACTCCCAAGCGAGGTGCGCTCAAGAGTTCTAACAACTCCCAAGCAAAAGTGTGCCCAAGAGTCCTACTGACTCCCAAGCGAGGTGCGCCCACGAGTCTGACTTAAAACTCGCAAGCGGAAAGGCGCCCAAGAGTCTAACTTAAAACTCTTAAGCACGGTGCGGCCGGCTGCCGCGGGGCTTCAGGAACCTGGCTTCAGATTCCCAAAGCTAAACTCAAACGAACGGACGGACTATCGATCCCTTCACATTTCCTCCTTCCACGGACTTAGGAGAGACGGGGGAGGGCGGAAGAGAATTTTATATGTGCTGCTTCAGGATGTATATATATCTAGAGAGCCTACTTCTGGGATCCCACCCACATAGACGCGTTTAGGCGGCCCGGAAGGTGGCCAGGAACTTCACCAGTTCAGAGGTCCTCACCCACAGTACACCGGTTATAACGGCTGGAGGGCCTCGCAGTGCACCACAAAAGGCAAGTAGTCCAAAGCTGGCTGAAGGAGGAAATGGGGAAAAGCCAACCCACAAGATAGAAATGCTCACTAGAGCCACACACAATCACACTTTTAATTCCCTGAGCTAAATTGCGCTCTTTACACAGAGGTCTGGAAAATTTTCCTCTAAGTCAGTTCGCCGAAGACACGCGTGTCGACTCACGTGTATTCACACGAACTGGGTTATGCCCGCATTCTCCACCAGTAAACTGTTACCAGAACTGCTCTTTATTATAATGGGGAAATTAGCTGTAGCAGTCTGTAACTTAATATTAAGCGCGGATCATAACCTATGTATACGGAGGTCCCGATCCCAGACACTCTAGTGAAAAAGAGGCAGACAAGAATAAGTTCCAAACACGTGTATTTAGTGTGGCGTAAGCCTAACTTGCACAATCATACAAGGAACACACAAGATCTAGGAAATACAGAGTAGGAAATACAGAGACGTTCGCATTAGCGGGTTCCCAACGATGATAAGGGAAATACTCACAATCCTGGAGCGAAGCAGAGACACAGCAGCGAGGGTGGCCCAATGCCAGCACTGGGACCACAGACGGACAGCAAGGAGGTCTGGATAGGGAATGGCCTGAGCACCGAGTGGTCTGGGGGACCAGCTTAAATACCCCAAAACGTACCCTGGGGCTGGTGCTGTACTTGGTGGTTCTCACAGATTAAAACAAAGGGTCTAATGGGCTACTGAATGGCTTGGATGGGCCACTTTGGTAATCAGATTGTGATAAGTGACACCTCAGGAAGAGGGGACAAAAGAGGGAGGGGGAAATCCAAGTGGGCTGAAAGGATGTTCCAGCGGACAGGGCTTGTCCTGATGTCATCAGCTCTGGAATGCGGAGGTTTCTTTGAGATGCATTGTCTAAGTGCTTGGGATGGTCGGCACTTAGTTCTTCTCCGGGGCGGCTCCTAAGATATGCAGAGCGGGGCGAGGTGCTCTCACTGCGGACGTGGTGTGCCCACTTCGCCGAAATGGCTTCCCAAAGCAGTCTTTTTCCCAGGGTCTTCTGGCTGCCTGAGAACATGGATGCCGGCTGGGCATAGCTGGGGCTGGATAGCAGGCTGCCCGGTAGCGAGGGCAAGCTCGGGGACCGGCCCGCGGGAGGCTCCAGGCGGTAACTGACCAGGGAGCGCCTAGCCAGGCTCGCTGGAGGTTTCCCCGGCAGGCGCCCGGCTGCTAGCAGCGGCTTGGGCCCATATGAGGCAGGCTTCCATGGAGGCAGGGGGAACGACACTTTAAAACACAGTCCAAAGCAGGGAACAGGCACGGTCCGTGGCAGATGGCAATGCAGGCACGGGGCACACTTGTAACAGAGTCCGAAGCTCACACGGGGAAATCCAGATACAGGTCAGGGCAGGGCTGCCCAGAAAGAGAGTCCTTTTGTGCAGTTAACCAAACATGGAGTCAGTAAACTACACAGTCTATAACAGCAGCAAGGCAATTGACACGCAGGCAGGAAACTGACACGTGTACCAGAACACACACGTGCAAAGCAGTCTTTGTGCAGCAGTGAAACAGTAATGCAGGAAACTTTAACACAGTTCATGGCAGGCTTTAAAGCAGGGGAGGGGGCCTACTTGGCAACACCAGGGGCTGTCATTCCAGCACAGAGCCTGTCGTTCCAGTCCCAGAGCCCTTCTGGCACACCCAGGGGTTGTCATTCCAGCATGGGGCCTGTCATTCCAGTCCCAGAGCCCTTCTGGCACACCCAGGGCCCGTCATTCCAGTCTGGGGCCTGTCATTCCAGTCCCAGAGCCCTTCTGGCACACCCAGGGGCCGTCATTCCAGCATGGGGCCTGTCATTCCAGTCCCCAAGCCCTTCTGGCACACCCAGGGGCTGTCATTCCAGTCTGGGGCCTGTCATTCCAATCCCCGAGCCCTTCTGGCACACCCAGTGGCCGTTATTCCAGTCTGGGGCCTATCATTCCAGTCCCAGAGCCCTTCTGGCACCCCCAGAGGCCGTCATTCCAGCATGGGGCCTGTCATTCCAGTCCCCGAGCCCTTCTGTCACACCCAGGGCCCGTTATTCCAGTCAGGGGCCTGTCATTCCAGTCCCCGAGCCCTTCTGTAACAACCAGGGCCCGTCATTCCAGTCAGGGGCCTGTCATTCCAGTCCCAGAGCCCTTCCGGCACCCCCAGAGGCCGTCATTCCAGCATAGGGCCTGTCATTCCAGTCCCAGAGCCCTTCTGTTACACCCAGGGTCCGCCATTCCAGCATAGAGCCTGTCATTCCAGTCCCAGAGCCCATCTGTCACACCCAGGGGTCGTCATTCCAGTCAGGGGCCTGTCATTCCAGTCCCAGAGCCCTTCTGGCACACCCAGGGGCCGTCATTCTAGCACAGAGCCTGTCGTTCCAGTCCCAGAGCCCTTCTGGCACACCCAGGTGTCGTCATTCCAGCATGGGGCCTGTCATTCCAGTCCCAGAGCTCTTCTGGCACACCCCGGGGCCTTTATTCCAGTCAGGGGCCTGTCATTCCAGTCCCAGAGCCCTTCTGGCACACCCAGGGCCCTTCATTCCAGTCAGGGGCCTGTCATTCCAGTCCCAGAACCCTTCTGGCCCACCCAGGGGCCGTCATTCCAGTCAGGGGCCTGTCATTCCAGTCCCAGAACCCTTCTGGCCCACCCAGGGGCCGTCATTCCAGCACGGGGCCTGTCAATCCAGTCTCTAAGCCCTTCTGGCACACCCAGGTGTCGTCATTCAAGTCTGGGGCCTGTCATTCCAGTCCCAGAGCCCTTCTGGCACATCGAGGGACTGTCATTCCAGTCAGGGGCCTGTCATTCCAGTCCCCGAGACCTTCTGGCACACCCAGGGCTCGTCATTCCAGTCAGGGGCCTGTCATTCCAGTCCCCGAGCCCTTCTGGCACACCTAGGGGCCGTCATTCCAGTCTGGGGCCTGTCATTCCAGTCCCAGAGCCCTTCTGGCACACCCAGGGGCCGTTATTCCAGTCTGGGGCCTGTCATTCCAGTCCCAGAGCCCTTCTGGCACACCCCGGGCCCGTCATTCCAGTCAGGGGCCTGTCATTCCAGTCCCCGAGCCCTTCTGGCACATCCAGGGGCCGTTATTCCAGTCAGGAGCCTGTCGTTCCAGTCCCAGAGCCCTTCTGGCCCACCCAAGGGCCGTCATTCCAGCATGGGGCCTGTCAATCCAGTCCCCAAGCCCTTCTGGCACACCCAGGGGTCGTCATTCCAGTTAGGGGCCTGTCATTCCAGTCCCAGAGCCCTTCTGGCCCACCCAGGGGCTATCATTACAGTCAGGGGCCTGTCATTCCAGTCCCCGAGCCCTTCTGGCACACCCAGGGCCCGTCATTCCTGACAGGGGCCTGTCATTCCATCATAGAGCCTGTCGTTCCAGTCCGAGAGCCCATCTCTCACACCCAGGGGTCGTCATTCCAGCATGGGGCCTGTCATTCCAGTCCCAGAGCCCTTCTGGCACACCCAGGGGCCGTTATTCCAGTCTGGGGCCTGTCATTCCAGTCCCAGAGCCCTTCTGGCACACCCAGGGGCCGTTATTCCTGTCAGGGGCCTGTCATTCCAGTGCCCGAGCCCTTCTGGCACATCCAGGGGCCTTTATTCCAGTCAGGGGCCTGTCATTCCAGTCCCAGAGCCCTTCTGTTACACCCAGGGTCCGCCATTCCAGCATAGAGCCTGTCATTCCAGTCCCAGAGCCCATCTGTCACACCCAGGGGTCGTCATTCCAGTCAGGGGCCTGTCATTCCAGTCCCAGAGCCCTTCTGGCACACCCAGGGGCCGTCATTCTAGCACAGAGCCTGTCGTTCCAGTCCCAGAGCCCTTCTGGCACACCCAGGGCCCGTCATTCCAGCATGGGGCCTGTCATTCCAGTCCCAGAGCCCTTCTGGCACACCCCAGGGCCTTTATTCCAGTCAGGGGCCTGTCATTCCAATCCCAGAGCCCTTCTGGCACACCCAGGGCCCTTCATTCCAGTCAGGGGCCTGTCATTCCAGTCCCAGAGCCCTTCTGGCCCACCCAGGGGCCGTCATTCCAGCATGGGGCCTGTCAATCCAGTCTCCAAGCCCTTCTGGCACACCCAGGTGTCGTCATTCAAGTCTGGGGCCTGTCATTCCAGTCCCAGAGCCCTTCTGGCACATCGAGGGACTGTCATTCCAGTCAGGGGCCTGTCATTCCAGTCCCCGAGCCCTTCTGGCACACCCAGGGCTCGTCATTCCAGTCAGGGGCCTGTCATTCCAGTCCCCGAGCCCTTCTGGCACACCTAGGGGCCGTCATTCCAGTCTGGGGCCTGTCATTCCAGTCCCAGAGCCCTTCTGGCACACCCAGAGGCCGTTATTCCAGTCTGGGGCCTGTCATTCCAGTCCCAGAGCCCTTCTGGCACACCCCGGGCCCGTCATTCCAGTCAGGGGCCTGTCATTCCAGTCCCCGAGCCCTTCTGGCACATCCAGGGGCCTTTATTCCAGTCAGGGGCCTGTCATTCCAGTCCCAGAGCCCTTCTGTTACACCCAGGGTCCGCCATTCCAGCATAGAGCCTGTCATTCCAGTCCCAGAGCCCATCTGTCACACCCAGGGGTCGTCATTCCAGTCAGGGGCCTGTCATTCCAGTCCCAGAGCCCTTCTGGCACACCCAGGGGCCGTCATTCTAGCACAGAGCCTGTCGTTCCAGTCCCAGAGCCCTTCTGGCACACCCAGGGCCCGTCATTCCAGCATGGGGCCTGTCATTCCAGTCCCAGAGCCCTTCTGGCACACCCCGGGGCCTTTATTCCAGTTAGGGGCCTGTCATTCCAGTCCCAGAGCCCTTCTGGCACACCCAGGGGCCTTTATTCCAGTCTGGGGCCTGTCATTCCAGTCCCAGAGCCCTTCTGGCACATCCAGGGGCCGTTATTCCAGTCAGGGGCCTGTCATTCCAGTGCCCGAGCCCTTCTGGCACACCCAGGGCCCGTCATTCTAGTCAGGGGCCTGTCATTCCAGTCCCAGAGCCCTTCTGGCACACCCAGGGGCCGTCATTCCAGCATGGGACCTGTCAATCCAGTCCCAGAACAGGTTATCTGAGCCCAGACACTTTCCTTCAAAATCCATTCCATGCAAGTCAATGGGCATTCCAATTTCCCATTATTTCCTATGGGCATTCTAGCCTCTCCCATTATTTCCAATGGGCAATCCTGTCATTCGTTTTAGTACATCCCGATCGAGGTCTTGCATTTTATTTATTTATTTATTCAATTTATGTACCGCACATCCCCAGGGGCTCTGGGGTCAAGGGGTCAAGAGAGTAAACTGTGCTGCTAGCTCTGGGCTGACAGTCACAGAATTAACCCCTTCAGGCGGTACGGAGGGATGTTTGGCAAGCCCTCCAGTATTCCAGTAAGAAGGGACACGTTTTCCCCTAACGAGGCTCCCCTCTCCAATACGCTGTCAAGGTGCTTTTTCAGTGGGCAGTTCTGCTTTGAGATCTGATAAGGGGTGTGTGCGTGCGTGCGTGCGTGCATGCACACATGCCTGTGAAATATTGTTGCTGGCTTCGTTTTAGTATTCTGCATACAGCGATTTTTTTTTCTTTTATATTTCTGGGTACTGAAAGTCTTCCCCTTCCCCTCTCACTTTCAAGAAAATGGGTTGGCTTTGGAAAATAGAAAGTCTGCTAAAACAAACTGAATACACATAAAGAGGGAGAAAAAGATCTTGAGAAGGGTGTTGCTGAGATGTGGCTGCTTGCTGGTTTGCTTGCTCTTTCCCCTCTGCAAGCTGGTGAGGCCTGGAGAGGAGCCTGTGGGTCAGGGCTGGGCCCTCTTCCCTGGGCTAGTTAGGTCCCCTCCCTGCTGCAGCAGGGGCAGCACTGGAGGGCAGTCAAGCCCATGGAAGGACAGCCTTTTGTAAATGCAATCTCCTCTAGGCTTTCCCTTCTCTGCAGCAATGTCTGGTGAGTTTGGTCAGCAAGGGTGGGTTGTGTGTGGGTGAGGTTGTGCCTCTAGGGAATGGGTCCCATGGCGTCTAGGTAGGGGGTGGATGTTCCTGGTGTCTGGCTGGGTTGAGGTGAGTGCCGTCCCGGCCCCTGTTCTTTCCTCAGCACATTCTTGGTGGCAAGTATGGGGTTGACTACCATTGTGGGGAGGGTTGGTGGCCTGGGGCGAGTTTCCTCTGCCGTAGGATGAACTGGGGCTGAATATTTGGGGAAGGAACTGGGGCAGTGAAGCTGATTGCCCGACTTAAATCTGTTGGGGAAAAGTTTGTATGCCTTGAAAGCTTCTGAGTGCCACAGCCCTCCCTGTATTTCAGGTGTGCCAAGAGGCACTTCCTTTATTTTGCTGCCTCAGTCTGTTTATATTGGGGACGGGGGGGGGGGGGTCCCTGTGTTTGTGGCTAAGCTGAGGCAGGCTTTTTATCTAGTGAGACATGGAGTCTGGGTGCAAGGAGGGCTGTGGGGACTGTCTGGCATTATGGAGGGCAGGAGCTGCGTGCCTGTGGACAGGAGACGGTGCTCTGTTGTGGATAGGCAGCATTTTGAACACCAGAGGAGTGGAGCTACTTGCACTTTATTTGCAGCCAGTGATTGGGGCCCTCCTCTGTTCTTGTTTTTCCTGTCCCCCCCCCCATACCACTCCTCCTTCCCTTACCCAAGGTGCCCCCTCCCTCTTTGCAGCCCCCCTTCCAATGTTCTCCTCAAGGCAAAGCTAGCAGGAATAGCTTTGATCTCCTGGGCTGCTTTTGCTTTGGCAGCTGCTAAGCTGCTGCTGAGGTGTGGTCCTTTGCTTCTTTGCTTGCTCTTTTCCCTCTGCAAGCTTGTGAGGCCTGGGAGAGGAGCCTGTGGGCAAGGGCTTGGGTGGTCTTTCTTCGCTGAGCTCCCACCCCCCACTTTTTTTGAAGCAGCAGCACTGGGCCCAGACAGTGCAAAGGAAGGACAGCGCTTTGCACTTGCAAGCTGCTCTAGGCTTTCCCTTCTCTGCAGAAAAGTCCGGTGAACTGGGTCAGCAACAGTGGGTGGGCGGAAGAGGAGATGGTTTGCGGTATGTTGGTGTGTGTAGATGGGGTAGAGTGGGCTGGGGATGGCAGCCAGGTCAGGGAGGAATGCTGCTGGTGACTGGAGAAATGCTTCGGTGAATGCCTCACTAACTACCAGTGTTGGAATGGGGGAGGGGAGGGGGGGGCTTGTTTTCATAGGATGCTTGAGTGGTGTCTGGGGGATGCCCATGGCAGTTCGTGTTGGCCCTTCCCATTTTGATCAGTAGCTGCAGTTTGCAAGAGAGGGGGTGAAGTTCAGGAGGGGCTGCTCAGCTGACCCTTCCTGTGGCCCCTTAAAGCCAGTTCTGCTGAAAGCCTGTTTCCTAGTTTCACTGGTGAGCTGCTCTGCAAACTTGCTCTGCTTGCAAAGGAGAGTGTGTAGTTCACAGCTCAGCAGCGCCTCTGAGGATGAGGGTGCTGTTGTCTGTGGAGGTGTGCTTTTGGCAGCTGGATCTTTAAAAAAACCCAGAGGACTTAGCCGTGTTGGTCTGTAGTTGCAAAATAGTAGAGTCCAGTAGCGCCTTTAAGATTAATACAAGTTTATTGTAGTATAATCTGACAAAGAGAGCTGTAGTTCTGAAAAGCTTATGCTACAATCAAGTTGGTTAGTCTTAAAGGTGCTACTGGACTCTTTACTAAAAAAATGCAAACCCCCAATATTTGTGCCATTAAGGAACATCAAGGAATCTAGTAGGCTCCGTGGGATGTGAACTCAGGGTATCTGTGTGTGTGCAAATATTCCTTGTATCTCTGCCCTTTAGGCAGCCACAGACAGATTTAAGGGGGACACCTGTTCTTTGTATCCCTTTGATGCAAGTGGCCAGCAGCCTTTCCGAAGCAAAGCAGGTCAGGGTCTGTAGGGGAGGGGGCAGTCTACACATGCAAATACTTGCAATGGGATATAAGTGGCATTCAGACGATATTTCTAGCTGTCTGGGGAACTGGGCATGCAAATAAAATGTTCCCCTCAGGCAGGCCTAGCTGGGAGGATGGCTGTGCTTGTATAGAGCCTTGACAGATATGTGGCAATATTGCCACTTTATATTTCTTGTAAACAGAACAGAAATAGGGTTGCTTCTATTATGGTTATAACAGCCTGTGAACTTACTTTTCAGTCATGAATGCCCCTTCCTGCACCAGAAATAAAGCTGCTGTTACATTTTGCCTTGGAGAAACGTTCCTCTCTCTCTTGGCCAGGGATACCATCCCAGAGGGTGGGTTTGGTTTCTGATGATGCCTTTCAGAGATGTCTCTGTGATCTGGAGCGCTGTTCAATTTGTTATTAGACTGGACTGTATTTAACTTGGAATGTTTTGGGTTTTTGAATGCCATTGTTTGAGACTGTTATCTGAGAGATGCTGCTTCACGGCTTTATGGTTTTAATTTTACAGTAGCTGTGGTCAGCCACCTTGCGTAAACTTCGGTAGAAAGGCTGCGCACACATTGCCTAACAGCTGCCCATACAAGCACTTCCTCTGTGGTGGCTCCCATCTCATGGAACGGCCTGCCTGGAGAGGTCAAGAAAGCCGCCCTCTCGTGACTTTGTGCAAATGGTGCAAAACCACAGCATTGAGGAGGGGGGGGGGCTGTACCCTTCCAACAGGGCTGTGCAGTAAGGAAATGGTTCAAAGAGATGCTTTGATAAAGGGACAGGGTCTGTAGACTGTGCGTCGTAAGTGGTCTCTGCGTTGTTTAGTGTGTCATGTTTAGTTGCTTCTGGTTGTTTGGGCAGGTTTTTCAGTTCTGTGCTGTATTTCTGTTTGTTTCCAGTCTCTGCACATCTGTATCTGCCTTCCCTATTGCACTGTGTATAGACTGTCTCGTCTGTTGTTTGTGTTGACTTGCAATGTGTAATCCAGCTTGTGTCTTAGTGAGGAAGGTGGACTGCAAAGAAATATTAAGGAGAATTAGAGCGGCTGACTTGGGAAGTGCCTGGGCAGGCCCATTGTGTGCCTCTTTCAGGAGAGGTCTGATTGGCAGCCAGGACTATTTCCACAGGCTGGAAGAGCAAATATGAGTAGCCAGCAGGAATATTCAAAAGTGCCTCTAAGCATATGCAGAGTGCCTTTCTGTGTGTATGCTTTGCTTTCTTTTCTGAAATGGGCAGGAAAACACTGCAGCTTTTCCCTACTGGAGCTGCATTTGAGTCCTGGTAGCTGGAATGGCATTCATAGTCATAACGGTAACTGTGGGTTGTGACTGGACTGCTGACCAGCTTGTCCCTGGTCTTGTCTGGCTGTGTCCCAACTGGAGTAGAGTAGAAACGTCCCTAAGGAGATGAAAGTGTTGGGTGCAAAATCAGTCAGTGGGAGAGAAACCAAAGCATGCCACTTCGATGACTTCATTCGTTCTCCAGTCTGTGTGTGTGTGATTCTGAACCAGGTCCTCGGTGGAGGGTGTCCAGCTGAGTGGAGTGAGGAGAACGGAGGGTGGGGCTCAGCCCAGTTTCTCTTTCCTCGGTTCCCAGAAATAAGAGGATGGGGGCCAAGCTACACATGATGAATGACACTTGAACGGCAAGTGGATTGAGTGGAAGGCAAGTGAACAGGGAGAAATACACTTGCAGTTCAAGTGTCATTCGTCATGTGTAGCTTGGCCCTGAGCCAAGCGCTGGAGAGGGTTGCTTCTTAGCAGGGTGGGTCATGGACTTTCTCTGCTCTCCCTTTCCCTCACTGGCAACCTAAGGTGGTGCAGGTGGCTGGAGAGGCGAAGGATTTGTTTTGTACTGAGATCCAGAGGAGTTAGCCGTGTTAGTCTGTAGTCACAAAACAGTAAAGGGTCCAGTAGCGCCTTTAAGACTAACCAACTTTGTTGTAGCATAAGCATTTGAGAACCACAGCTCTCTTTGTCAGATGCATCTGACGAAGAGAGCTGTGGTTCTTGAAAGCTTATGCTACAACACAGTTGGTTAGTCTTAAAGATGCTACTGGACTCTTTACTGTTTTGTACTGAGACAGTTAACAGGAGGGAGTTCGCTAAGGGCCAAGCTAGACGTGCAGGTTTTTAAAGAGTTGGGTCAGGTTTCTGCAGCCATACCGCAGTTAAAAAGTAAATGGCTGTTAAAAAGTAAAAGAGAGCCCAGATGGCCTCAGGATGCCTCTGTGGGGAAAGGAGGTGCTCCTCCGTCCCCCCTCAAGCTGTTTCTCTTGTCACAGTAACATGGGAGGAGTTTTTTATCCCCCTTTTTACTGCTCCATGTGCACAGAATATTCCACGTAGAGCAAAAAAACCCTGGGGGGGGGGCAAATCTCCCTCCCCTGCTATTATGACAGTGGGGGGGGGAAGCTTGAGGGGGGAGAGAGGAGCCCCTCCTCCTCCTGCAGAGGATTCTGAGGCCATTTAGGGTCTCCTTTGTATCTAACAGCCACTCCCCAAAGCTGTTGTGTAGCTGCAGGGAACTCGAGATGGGTTTTGGTTCCCCAGCCCAAGTTCCCTGCACGTCTAGCTGTGAAGCTCAGTGGGTGATCTTGAGCTGCTGCAGCATAGCGGTCAAGAGGCTGGGCTCTGAACCAGCACTCTGCTGGTTTGACTCCCACTACAGCCATGAACTCTGCACGCGGCCTTGGGTAAGCCACTCCTCTCAGCCCCGGCTGTATTGTGAGGGAATAATAGCACTGACTTGGTTCACCCCAGTGAGTGTGGCACTCATCTGCCCAGAAGGGTGGTATATGAGCACACTGTTCCTGCTGTTGTTACCTCTCTACTAACCTGCCTTGCAGGGTTGTTGGGTCAATGCTCTTAGATTGCTGGGAGAGTGTACTTGAGAGATGGCTCACCTAAAGCATTTGAGGCTTTCAGTGCGGAAAAGATCTGACTAAGAGGGGATGAGACATTTATAAAACAATGCAACCAATGAGTGGTTAGAGATCTGTTTTTGTCTCCCCCATAACTGCAGAACTTGGGGGCAGGGGAGAATGGCAGTTGGTGTGGGACAAGCAAGAGGATATTTTGCACAATAGCTATGGTAGTCATTGACACAAGGTGTAGCAATGCATGTTGGGACAGGAGCTTTCAGAACAAGAGTGGACAAAGTCAGGGCGGCTAGCTCTGTTGAGCGCAACGGTATCCAAGTGGAACGTTCCCTTTCAGAGGCCGTCTAGCTGTGTTGAGCTGGGGGGTTCCTGGCCTGCCCTTTAAGTCTTGCTTCCAGGCAGCTGTGGAAAGCTCTGTGGCTGGCACGCACTGTGCTGGACAATCTTGGAGAAGCTGTGGGAGCTCCCCTGTGCCAGCTGCATCTGTGGCACTGTTGAACTGCAGTTGCCATGAGAAGAAGGAAGCAGCAAGATGGAGGGGTCTTTGTGGTGGCACTTTCTGAGAGAGAGGGAAGGCCAGGGGTGGCTGAGAATCGGGATGAGGGCAAATATCCCCATGTGGCCCTTTCTTTCCTCTCCCCTGCCTCTGTACCCCTCTCTCTGCCTCTTTTTGCACCCCTCACCCTCCCCGTACATTCTCTTGCCTTCTTACCAGTCTCTGAATATGCATCTGTCAATCACTCCTATGGCACCTAATCTGCCCCAGATGTGTCCGTGCCATTTTCTTAATCTGTACAGATGTGTAAAGGGAAGACCTTGAACTGTATTGTGCATGTTTTGGTTTTTTGCCCAGCCAACTTCTGATAGCGGCCCCCCCCCCCCGCCCAGCTCTGACTCTGAGCCCGCTCAGTGGCTTATTCTGCAGGTCTATGAAAAGCATTGCTGAGATGTTGTTGAATTTCCATTTTAAGAACGTAGCATTGCCTACAGCATGAAAGTACAGACACATAGTGTGGGAGGAGGCTGGCCCAAGAAGTAGCTGGTGTTAAGTATTTGTACCCCATGCTAGATCCACTTGGCATGAAAGAACTGAGGAGGAATAAAGCTCTGTGCTGCTGAAGGTCAGAAAATGTAATGAGAATGTCCTACAGCCAGTATGGAGGGGCGTGTTGTATGTGTTCCGACATTCCACCCACAGGGAGCGACACTTTGAGTGCCCCCCCCTTTCACAGGCTCCCCCCTCTTCTCTCATGCTCTGTTAATGTGCTCTGTAGTGGCCTGTTCTGCGTTGGCTTCCCATGGGCATGCGTGTTGAAATACTTGTGTGGGCTTTGTTTTAGTACTCTGCACATGGGCAGGGATGTTCTTACCTGTGGGGTTCCATATCCAGGAACACTTGTCAGAACTGGCACAGTGGAAGCTCCACTGGTGGCTCACTATACAGAGGCTAAGCATAAGCTGAGGGATATGAAGGTATCTGTGCTACACGTGGTACATTTGCCCCTTCAGGCAGACTGCTCACGGAAGCTTTTACAGTTGGAAATGGAGTTCATACATAAACGACGCAGCACTGCCCCAAGTGGTCTAAACAATGAGCTGGACTTCTCCTGTTTCCTGTAAAACTGTCTACAAACAGCTGCTGGCCCGTTTACTTTTCTCCTGCCTATATGGTATACGGTGCTTTTAAGGTCCCAGAATATAAATCACTTGTAATTGGCCGACTTGACGCGGTGATTGCCCACTGGAGCGGTATCCAGCTGTGTTGGTTTGAATTACTTCATTGAATGCACTGACTATAAATACTCCACAGGGGTGCGCTTTCCTGTGCGTATGTATTGTGCTGCTTATTTTTGTCTTTGGGTAACTGCCTGGGGGTGTGGCTAGTATATGATTATTCCATTTATTTATTTTTGCCAGTTGAATGCCCTGAGGAAGCTTTTGTATGGTGAAACGGGAACGTCAGAAGATGCATAGATCCAGAGGAGTTAGCCGTGTTAGTCTGTAGTAGCAAAATCAAAAAGAGTCCAGTAGCACCTTTAAGACTAACCAATTTTATTGTAGCATAAGCTTTTCAGAATCAAGTTCTCTTCGTCAGATGCATGGTACAGAAACTGGTCAAATATAGAAGAGGAGGGGAGGAGAGAGAAGATGCAGTTGGGGGGGGAGAGGGAGGGTGCAACCAAAACATTCCTTTGCTAGTAAATGTAAACATCTCCTTTTGGTGTCCTTTTGGGGTCAGTTGGCTTGGGTGAGGCTTCAAAGGAGTTTGCCGTGTTAGTTTGCAGCAGTAAAACAGCTAGACCATCCAATTCCTATGTAGTATAAGCCTTCGATAACCACAGCTCTCCCCGTCAGATGCATCTGACAAAGAGAACTGTGGTCCCCGAAAGCCCACGCCAGGCGCCACTGGGCTCCCCCAGATCCCGCCTCTGTAAAGGAAATCTGTTACCTGTGATAATGTGATAAGCGTTATCACATTATCAAGCATTTTCCCTGTTGGCTCTTTAATGAACTTTACTTTTGGCACACCTGAAGCATCACCCACACAGACTTGGACGCATTCCTTGTGATTAGAAATTGTTGTTATTACACATTACTTTAAACAAACCAACTCATTTATGTTATACTGTATACAAATTGCCTTTATCAAACTGATTAGAAATTGTTGTTATCACACATTACTTTAAACAAACCAACTCATTTGTGTTATACTGTATATAAATTGCCTTTATCAAACTTATATAAATTGCCTTTATATTAAACTGTATTGGGTCCCCATTTTTTTCATATGCATCATAATTGTTGGTTTATAGATTGTATATATTTATTTTCATTATCAATTAATTACATTTCTGATAGAGTAGTATTCCTTGCCTTGCTGGCAGGGTGGGGTTGAATGCGAGCCATCCCCAGCTGAGGTCTCCTTGGCCTTGATCGCGAGGAGCTGCCCCAGCCGGCTTCTGGGCTGCTGAGCCTGCCTGGCCTTGCTTGCGAGGAGCTGCCCTGGCCAGCTTCTGGGCTGCTTAGCTTCCCTGGCCTTGCTCGCGAGGAGCTGCCCCAGCCGGCTTCTGTGCTGCTGAGCATGCCTGGCCTTGCTCGCGAGGAGCTGCCCTGGCCAGCTTCTGGGCTGCCTGCTCATTGCTGCCGGGCGGGGCTGCCCATCTCCTCCCCCACAGAATGCCTGTGGCAGCTCCACCTGGAGGGGCCGGGCTCCTAGCACCTCCTGAGCCAGGCTGCTGCCCTCTCGCCGGGGCGTGGCTCTGGGCTGTAGTGGCTGCTTCTCCTCCTTGGCTGGTAAGGGCTCTGCTTGGGCTGCTGCTGGGCCCCTATTCCCCCTGCCTTGGCCCTTTTCCTCTGGCCTGCTCAGCCCCCTCTCCTCCCCCTGCAGAGTGGGACTAGCTGCTCTCTCCCTGCTCCCCCCAGCCCTCTGAGGCTTTGGACTTTCGCCCCTTCCCCCTGGAGTGGGCAGGTTCTGGCTCTGTTTGCCAGTCAGGGCGGGGCCCTGGCCGTCACAGAGGGCAATCTCAACTCCCCTCTGTCTGGAGATCAGGGGGTGGGGCTACCAGCCATGTGACCATTTTCAAGAGGTTCCAGAACTCCATTCCCCCGCATTCCCCCTGAAAAAAAGCCCTGGTTGCTAGAAGTCTGACCCTTTAGGTCCACATTCCAAGACTGATTTCCGTATTCCATCCTTATTACCCTGTTCACAATTGCATTCCTTTTCCAGATAGAAGAAAGGCAAAATAAGGGTGATTATTTCCCAAGCTGACCCCTATTTTTCTTCAGCCCTCTTAAAGCTACTCATGATGGCTGTAAAGGCATCCTTCATTAGGCAGTATTTGCCTCATAGTTGTATATATGATTTTAAAATCTCTGAGCTGTTGACAAAGCGCTGGTTATTCACAGCTGATTGTATTTCCGGCTCAGCACCTTAGATGGCATAATCCTTGCTCATCCAGCCATATTCTGCCTCATCTGCATTGCACAGGGGGGTTTTTTGGCTTATCTGAGCATGAACTGCCCTCCTTTAGTCTCTGCAGGACAGATAATTCCAATGCTACGGCTAAATCAATTGGTCTTCTTTTGAATCTCATAAAAGTAAACACATGACCATTTCATGTGGACAAGTTCAAAGTACAATAATGGGTGATTGGAATTCAAATTTGATAGCAGATGCCACTAATGGTGGAAAACTATCACAGGGATCCCAAATATTTTTGAGTCTGCCGGCACCTTTGGAATTCTCACAGTGTGGTGGGCACAGCCACAAAATGGCTGCCACAGGAGGTGGATCCAGCCACAAAATAGCTGCTGCAGCTTACCTTCAATCACACAGTGATCCTTGTGCTGTGGTGGCAGTAACTGCCAATGCCATGTTTTTTTAAAAAATCTGCACTGTCAATCAAAGCTCTAGTGGCCAATCAGAGGCTTTACTGGGCAAAAGCCCTACATGGCTCTGCCTATTTTCTAAGAACCAGGAACAGTGTTGTTGGGCACCATGGAATCAAAGGGCACCACAGAGGGGACCCCAGAACTACTGCATATCATAGTGAATTAGAACATATGCTAGGATGGGGCGGGCATCCTATGGCTCTAGAGCCAAATGTGGCTCAGTACAGAACTAAATATGACTTGTTTAAAAAGAAAAAGAACTCTTTAAGTTAAGGTATATTGGAGGGGTAGGTGGGATGCTAGAATAACCTATATGTGAAGGGAATGGCAGGCAAATATTTTTGTGGTAATGTGAAATGATAAACGTGAACACTGGCCGGTAATCCAAGCTCAAACCATGCTCAAATTTATGCCAGTGCACTAAAACAATTGCTTAGGGTGCTCCTGTGTCCATTAATTACTTGTTGTGAGACCTTGTTATGCTACTTCCTAATAAAAGATGGCATGGGTTCAGCCACAGTGGAACCATCTACAACACTGGGAGCCTTGTCACAGACACAGTGTTTCTTGTGAGAAGAAATTTAGCTGAAAGGGACCCAGTGAGACAGAGATGGTAGCCTGACATCTGTCTAGGGATCCCATTCTGTCAGTCGGGGCAGAGGATCCCCCGGTTTCACCTCACATCCCCTGCCATTGCTATCCTGGTCAACTGGGGGAAGGTCGGGCAACAGGCTTCTCGGCAGCAGTCCCAGGGCTGGCATAACGATGTCACTGATAACACCACCCCAATAGAACTTCTATGCTTTGCAGTGGGCTGACATCAGCTCACTGTGAAGTGTGCAACCCCCTCCACACACACACACACCTTGCATGATGATGTCACTTCCTGGGCACCAGCCTCACACACAGTCTATATGAATGCAACTGGAAGTTGAGTGGCTCTCCAGGGTCTCAGGTGACAGCGCTTACTTCCTTTTAATTGTGGGTTCCAGGGACTGGTCGTGGATGCATACAAGGCTCTACCACTCTGCCGCAGCTCTCCCTCAAATAAATTTTCCCCCTTTTAACATTTCCAGTGCATATAAATAGTTTATAACGAGGTTACGTGGTATAAAATGGTGTGTAAAATTAAATGTCATAAATTACTTAAATGAAACAAAAGAATAATCAGTGAGAACTGAAACTGAGATAAGCCAAATACCAATGAATGACATCATACTGCCAGAGGGGTAACCATGTTAGTCTGTTACAGAAGAGAAGAAACAGCATGACTTTTGTGTGACCTTAAAGACCAACAAGTTCTACTACTCATACAAGGTCAGAGCATTTGCGGATGATATAATGTTAATCATAGAGGACCCATTGGAGAACATGCCAAAAGTGATAGATAAGATCAAGGAGTTTGGAGACTTGGCAGGTTTCTATATTAACAAAAAGAAGTCAAAGATACTATGCAAAAATATGACTAAGCAGAAACAACAACTGTTAATGGAAACAACGGACTGTGAAGTAACAAGTAAGGTGAAATATTTGGGAATTGAACTGACTGCAAAGAATATAGATTTATTCAAGAATAATTATGAAAAACTATGGACTCAGATTGAGAGAGACTTGATTAAATGGAATAGGCTCAATCTGTCATGGTTGGGTAGAATTGCAGCAGTTAAAATGAATGTGTTACCAAGAGTGATGTTTCTGCTACAGACAATACCAATCATCAGAGACTCTAAACAATTTGAAAAATGGCAGAGGAAAATATCAGATTTTGTATGGGCAGGCAAGAAGCCTCGAGTGAAAATGAAAGTTTTACAAGATGCAAAGGAAAGAGGCGGAATGCAACTGCCCAACCTGAGACTTTACCATGATGCAATCTGCCTAGCTTGGCTGAAAGAGTGGATGACATTAAAGAACAAGAAACTATTAGCCCTAGAGGGATACAAAAAAATATTTGGATGGCACGCATACCTATGGCACGACAAAGTAAAGGTCAACTCGATGTTCCTGCACCATTTTGTACGGAGAAGTCTATACACAACCTGGAAGAAGTACAGAATTTATCTACAAGAAGGAACTCCTTGGTGGGTGGTTCCATATGAGGTGATAGACCCGAGAGCTGTTGATAATGAACGACAATGTTTAACATACAAAGAAATAACTAAAGTAGAAGCATCTAAACTTAGAATAAAGACGCAAGAGGAACTATCACCTAATTACGATTGGTTCCAGTATAGACAGATTAGAGATTTGTATAACTCGGACTCTGTAAAAGGAGGTATACGAATAGAGAATTCGGAACTAGAGCAGACCCTTCTTAAAGAGGACAAGAAAAGAATATCCAAGGTATACCAAGTAATGTTGAAATTGTATACTGAGGATGAGACAGTTAAAACAGAAATGGTGAAATGGGCTATAAATTTTAATAAAGAAATAACAATGGAGGCATGGGAATACTTGTGGAAGACTACAATGAAGACAACGACATGTACAAATATCAAAGAGAACATCTACAAAATGATCTATCGTTGGTACATGACACCAAAGAAGATTGCGCTAGGGAATTTGAACACTTCTAATAAATGCTGGAAATGTAGGAAGCATGAGGGCTCCCTCTATCATATGTGGTGGTCGTGTGAGGTAGCCAGGCAGTACTGGGGGGTAATAATAAGAGAAATGAGTGAAATTTTACAATTTCAAATTAATAAGAACCCAGAACTCCTGCTACTGAACTTGGGAATGGAGGGAATTCCAGCCCATCACAGGACGCTGATATTTTATATGACGGCAGCAGCTAGACTATTGTATGCGCAAAAATGGAAAGTACAGGAAGTGCCAACTATCGAAGATTGGATTTACAAATTGCTGTACATGGCGGAAATGGACAAGATGACAAGAAAACTGAGAAATCTGGACTCAGGGCAGTTTAACACAGACTGGGAGAAGCTGAAACAATATTTGGAGAAGAAATGGGAGGTGGGAGGAAAACTGTGGCAGTTTGAGAACTACTGAAGTATAATAAAATGTAGAGGGGGGTGACTTTACCGGGGGGAGAAGAGATAAATGTGAATTTATAAGCAGTTAGATAAACAGATTGACATATATATAGATATATATAGGTTAATAAATAGAATATTGATAGAAAATAATTAACTATAAGGATTAAATATAAGGATTGAGTAACCAACAATATTTTCTTTCTTTGATAAGATTTGTATAATGCACCAAACTGAATGTCTGAAGGTATAGACGAGTCAAATTGATTGACTATGTGATGAGAGTTATATAGAATTACCATAAAAAGACAGAATGAGTATTGTATAGAGAATAAGTCAAATTGTTTAAATTTAAATGTAAGATTTTTATGGTTTATGATATATAGGTTTATGATATATAGAAATATTTAAAAATGGAAAATGGGATAAATTGTTTATCTAAGATGGAAACAAAGACTTACAGTTTGGGTATATAATAAGAAAAATAGTTAAGGATGTACTGCTTAGTATAATGGAGAATATATATTTGTTTTAGATAGAGGAATTTAATAGAAGTAAGGGAAAAGGGACAAAGGGTTGGAAAACTGTTGGAAGTCAACAAAAGGGGGGGAAAGGGAGGGGGTTAGAAATGAAAAATTTGGGGAAAATTGAATGTAAATGTAAAAATAACGGATTCTAACCCAATAAAAATTTTTTCAAAAAAAAAAAAAGACCAACAAGTTCTTATTCTAATTAAGCTTTCATAGACTATATGGGACCCACTTTGGACCCTCTGCATCCATTTCACAGACTTACTGGCACTTAAAGTTGCAACCAGGAGACATGGCGGAAAGCAAAGTGACAGTAGGTTGGCTGTCAAAAGAGTTTATTGTCTAGAGCCATAGGCCGTCACAATTCACCAAACATTGACTAATAAACAATTAAGTCCCTTATCACAGTTTATATAGTTTACCAAGAGGCAAGGCGGAAAGCAAAGTACATGATGACCAAATGGGAGCTAGAGTCCTTCTGTAATTATGATATCTTCATCATAGTATAGTAATTGTGTTTTGCAAAACACAATGAACTCAATTTTATTGGGAGGAAAGATGACAGAGATTTGGAAAGAGGCTAATATTACATTGATACCTAAAGAAGAGCATAATTTGACATTAGCTAAAAATTATAGACCTATATCATTGCTGAATAATGGTTATAAATTATTTACCATGATTTTAGCAGAAAGACTTAGGTATGTTCTCAAGGACTTTATTCATGAGGATGAAAGTGGTTTCTTACCCAAAAGACAGTTGAAAGGTAATATCATAACTGTTTTAGATATAGTGGAATATTTGGATAAACATAATGAAAAACAAGCAGCTCTAATCTTTTTAGATGCTGAAAAGGCCTTTGACAATTTGAACTGGATGAATGTTCATATGATAATACAAAAAATGTTGAAGACTACTATACAGTTTAAACCAGAAGCCTTTCTGTTGGGATTAATGGAAAGTTAGAAAATCACCACGGTATTTTAGTTTTATATATGACTACAGCAGGTAGCCTTTTGTATGTGCAAAAATGGAAAAGTACAGAATTGCTTTCAGTCAAAGACTGGATTATGAAAATGATGGACTTAGCGGAGATGGCTAAACTTTCAGCTTTGATCAGAGATAAAACATTGTCTATTTTTATGGCTAACTGGAAACCTCTTACTGACTTTCTGTGTGAAACAAGGAAAACGATTTGATGATCTGCGGTTTTGATTTTTAAGAAGATAAATTTAGGGAAAAATAAATAGAAGGGGAGCAGTATTGGAAAATGAAGTTTGGTTGTTGCCAAGTAGGCCCCCTCCCCTGCTTTAAAGCCTGCCATGAACTGTGCTAAAGTTTCCTGCGTTGCTGTTTTACTGCTACACCAAAGACTGCTTTGCACGTGTGTGTTCTGATACACGTGTCAGTTTCCTGCCTGCGTGTCAATTACCTTGCTGCTGCAATAGACTGTGTAGCTTACTGACTCCATGTTTGGTTAACTGCACAAAGGACTCTTTTCCTGGGCAACCCTGCCCAGACCTGTATCTGGATTTCCCAGTGTGTGTTTGGACTTTCTTACAAGTGTGCCCCGTGCCTGCATTGCCATCTGCCACGGACCGTGCCTGTTCCCTGCCTTGGACTGTGTTTTAAAGTGTTGTTTCCCCTGCCTCCATGGAAGCCTGCCTCATATGGGCCCAAGCCGCTACTAGCAGCCGGGCGCCTGCCGGGGAAACCCCCAGCGAGCCTGGCTAGGCGCTCCCTGGTCAGTTCCCGCCTGGAGCCTCCCGCGGGCCGGTCGCCGAGCTTGCCCTCGCTACCGGGCAGCCTGCTATCCAGCCCCAGCTATGCCCAGCCGGCATCCATGTTCTCAGGCAGCCAGAAGACCCTGGGAAGAAGACTGCTTTGAGAAGCCATTTCGGCGAAGCGGGCACACCACGTCCGCAGCGAGAGCCCCTCGCCCCGCTCTGCATATCTTAGGAGCCGCCCCGGAGAAGGAACTAAGTGCCGACCATCCCAAGCACTTAGAGAATGCATCTCAAAGAAACCTCCGCATTCCAGAAGCTGATGACATCAGGACAAGCCCTGTCCGCTGGAACATCCTTTCAGCCCACTTGGATTTCCCCCTCCCTCTTTTGTCCCCTCTTCCTGAGGTGTCACTTATCACAATCTGATTACCAAAGTGGCCCATCCTAGCCATTCAGTAGCCCATTAGACCCTTTGTTTTAATCTGTGAGAACCACCAAGTACAGCACCAGCCCCAGGGTACGTTTTGGGGTATTTAAGCTGGTCTCCCAGACCACTCGGTGCTCAGGCCATTCCTATCCAGACCCCCCCCTTGCTGCCCGTGGCTTAGGCCATTCCTATCCAGACCCCCCCCCTTGCTGCCCGTGGCCTCGGCCATTCCCTATCCAGACCTCCTTGCTGTCTGTCTGTGGTCCCAGTGCTGGCATTGGGCCACCCTCGCTGCTGTGTCTCTGCTTCGCTCCAGGATAAGTGAGTATTCCCCCTATCATCGTTGGGAACCCGCTAATGCGAATGTCTCTGTATTTCCTACTCTGTATTTCTTAGACCTTGTGTGTTCCTTGTATGGTTGTGCAAGCTAGGCTTACGCTACACTCAATACACGTGTTTGGAACTTATTCGTTGTCTGCCTCTTTGTCACTAGAGTGTCTGGGATCGGGACCTCCGTATACATAGGTTATGATCCTCGCTTAATATTAAAGTTACAGACTGCTATAGCTAATTCCCCATCATAATAAAGAGCAGTTCTGGTAACATGGTAGAGATTAAATGTTAAAATGATAGGTGTTGTAGAGAAAAATGGTAAATGAAACGTATTATTGTTTTCCACTATTTCTATTTTTTTTTCTTTTTTGTATGCTTTCATTATTTTAAATAACACAAATATAGATTATCTTCCACAGGTTCTCTCTCTCTCTATCATGTATTTTATTTATTTATTCAGCATATTTTTACTCTGCCCTTCTTCCTAGGGTGGTGTAAAACATAAAACATGGCATTCTGATGGGCAAACTGGAAGACTGCGGAGTGGACTATAGGACAGTTCGGTGGATAGGGAACTGGTTGGAGGACCGCACTCAAAGAGTGGTGGTCAACAGCATTTCATCGGATTGGAGGGAGGTGTCCAGTGGGGTGCAGCAGGGCTCAGTTTTGGGCCCGGTACTTTTCAATATTTTTATCAATGATCTGGATGAAGGCGTGGAAGGGCTGCTCATTAAATTTTCTGATGATACCGAATTGGGAGGAGTAGCAAACACTCAAGAAGATAGAATTAAAATTCAACAAGACCTGAATACTCTGGAGAAGTGGGCAGCTGTGAATAGGATGCAATTCAACAAAGACAAGTGCGCAGTATTACATCTGGGCCACAAAAATGAGAAGCACAAATACTGGATGGGGGATACACTTCTGGGCAGTAGTATATGTGAAAGGGATCTTGGGGTAAGAGTGGACTGTAAACTGAATATGAGCAGTCAGTGTGATGCGGTGGCAAAAAAAGGCTAATTCAATCTTGGGTTGTATAAAAGGGGCCATAGCGACGAAATCGCAGGAGGCCATAGCCCCTCTCTATACTGCCTTGGTCAGGCCACACCTGGAGTATTGTGTGCAGTTCTGGAGGCCTCACTTCAAAAAGGATGTGGACAAAATCGAGAGGGTGCAGAGGAGAGCGACGAGGATGATCAGGGGTCTGGAGACTGAGCCCTACGAGGAAAGGCTGAGGGCCTTGTGAATGTTTAGTTTGGAGAAGAGGAGGTTGAGGGGGGACATGATTGCTCTCTTTAAATATTTGAAAGGCTGTCATTTGGAGGAGGGCAGGGAGCTGTTCCAGTTGGCAGCAGAGGGTAGGACGTGAAGCAATGGGCTTAAATTACATGCAAAAAGGTACTGGCTGGATATTAGGAAAAACTTTTTCACAGACAGAGTAATTCAAAAGTGGAATCAGCTGCCTAGGGAGGTGGTGAGCTCCCCCTCCCTGGTAGTTTTCAAGAAGAGGCTGGATGAATACTTATCAGAGATGCTTTAGGCTGATCCTGCACTGGGCAGAGGGTTGGACTAGATGGTCTGTATGGCCCCTTCCAACTCTATGA
The DNA here is from genome assembly GCF_028583425.1 of Eublepharis macularius. Classification (NCBI taxonomy): domain Eukaryota; kingdom Metazoa; phylum Chordata; class Lepidosauria; order Squamata; family Eublepharidae; genus Eublepharis; species Eublepharis macularius. Next base: position 6,646,378 of record NC_072790.1, on the reverse strand, counting down.
CTCTATGATTGTCCACTCTTTCATTTATTCTCACAATAGTTCTATGAGGCAAGTTAAACTGAGGGAACACTCAAAGCAGGACTGCAGAAGGTGACCGTAGCAGTCGGGTAGGTTCGTATGAGTTAGTAATGAAATGAGAAGAGAATGAGAAGAGTACATGAATGTGTGGGCACATCCTCATAGAATAAACAGTGCAATGATTTGTGGGAATAAGTTTAGTGTTGAATGATAACATTATATGACATTTCAAATGACTGAAAATTGTAATGGGTTCTTTTTCTGAGAAGCTGAGGTGCAGTCCTCTAGGCAAGAGAGAACTGGAAAGGTGACCTTCGGTGGTTAGTATGGTGTGAATAGCGCTTTGGATTCATACACTGGCCCGAAGATACAGATCTTTGCTCTAGCCTTTGCAGTTTACTTGGGGTTGCAAGAAGGAAAAAATGCCCAGAAAGAGAAAACAACGTGGAAGTCGAGGACCAACAAGAAGCAAACCCAGTTCCAGCACTTGACAGAAGAGTCCGTTTCTTTTTCTGCACTCTAATTTTTTTCCTGTATATAATTTGTGTTTCACTGGCATGCACAAAACAAAAAAAGTCTGTAAAACCAATAGCAAAAATCAGAGAAGCAAAATAATTGACAAATGATAAATGAATATAAAACCAAACTAAACAGGGAACATTTGCTCATCCTACTAAATTGTAAAAGAGGACAGATACTCAAATATTCCAGCTATTCTCTCTCCTATCTTTTCAGAGTGATAACCACCTTTCTTTACTGATACCGTTCTTTTATGTACTTCGTAGATACATTTAGGTTATTATTGTGCTGGTTATGTACTGCAATAAACATTTGATTGATTGATAACCACCTTTCTTCCCACTGAACTATGGCTTTAGCTGTGGGCATTTGGGGTAGTGGTTCCGCAGTCGGGGGGGGGGGAGGGGTGATAACGCCCACATTAACTGGTACTTAAATACTCATGAAGTTTACAGCTTCACACACTCTGCCATAAATTAGCGAATACTATTCTCGGCCTTGATGTAGGGCTCGAAGCTGTCACTGGGACTGAGTTGATTACTGCAGTAACTGCAGTGTGCTTACAAGTTATTTATTCTTCGGCTAATGAATTATCCTTTAACTCTGCAGATGCTTGTCAGTGAAATGCTAGAGAGCTACCAGCGGCCTTTGAACAATCTTAGGTTGACTTATAGTGAAAGGCGTAAGAGAACCGAGTTTTGAGCTAATGAATCTACGCCATTAATATGCCCTTTTAATAACTTCTTGAACAGAACCATGAAATTCATGGAGAACTAAAGGAAATTGGTGCTTGCTTATAATGAGCAGGGCTGTTTCCAGATGGCTTACCTGCCTCCGGAACGTTGCGCCATCTTGCGGGGAAAACGCGAATATTCGCGTTTTCTCACGCAAGTTTTGCGCGATGTCACGCAACATCGCGCAAAACTCGCGTGAGAAAATGCGATATTTCACATTTTCCCTGCAAGATGGTGCAACGTTCTGGAGGCAGGGAAGCCGTCTGGAAACGGCCCAGGAAGGGAAACATAAAGGGAAGAAATGGAATGAAACTGTTCGTCTCGTCTCTTTTTCTTTTTTGAAGCTCAAGGTAGAACTAAGGATTTTCCTCGTCTCATTCCCATTGCCTGGAATTTCTCTCTGTATTGCATCCCACATTTCCTTAACTCTGATTTAACTAGAAGAATTTTGAAAACTGTGGAATGGCAACATGTGCCAGTCTGGTGCAGCGGTCAGACTCACATGATCCTCCATTCGTTCGTTCGTTCGTTCATTCATTCATTCATTCATTCATTCATTCATTCATTCATTCATTCATTCATTCATTCATTCATTCATTCATTCATTCATTCATAGTCTGCCTTTCTCACTAGGACTCAAGGTGAATTACAGAGAAAGTCAATACAATCAACAAGATGGGACATCCAGTAGAGAATGCAATAAGATTTTTATTATAGAAATGTTGAACCGACCAGAAACCTGGAAACAGAACTGAAGCAAAGTGTACATATTAACATGATGAAATAATGAAAAAAAAATTACATAGTACGCTCCTACTTGGAGAAGCAAACAATATAAGCTGTATACAATAGCATAAACCATACTTCCTGAACTCTTGCCCACGTAGCTTTCTAAACGATCCAGTACAGTACAACCTATCTATACGGAAAAGCCCTCTTGAATAAATCAGGTTTGCATAGTGTGCAAACATGGTGCTGCCGATGTATTTTCCACTGCACACTTCCTTTTCCCCCCAAAGCAAAGCAGCTGGCCATCCCTGGATTAGAGTACTGGATTTAGACTATGACAAACGAATTCAAATCTCCACTCTTCCATGAGTGACCATGTGCCAGTCCTTCTCTAACCTACTTCACAGGGTTTTAATGAGGAGAGAGAAAGATATATGCCATACTAAGTTTCTTGGAGGAAGGTTGGATAAAAATATTCAGTTCGTGTGCATCTTTCCCCCTCTGTTTTACAAAGCCACACATGCTCATTGATAAAGCATGCCTCCAAAGCCTCTTGATTGTCATTGTACTTACAATGCATCAGGATTCTTTTTGTGCAATGCGTTACTGATGCGCACGCAAGCTCCTGTGCGCAGAAAATATTTTGATACAACTGTACATAGAGTCGCATTGAGTTTACTCATTTTGCAAAATGTAATCCATGTGGACATGCATATTGATTGGCAAACAGGATGAAGCAAGGCGCACCCGAAGAAAAGGAGCTGCAGCAAACTGCAGTTTTACAGCACACTGTACATAATTTGGAAGGAAGAACTTAGATCTTTGTATGCCATTAAAGGTACTTGAATTAATTGGAAGGAAGAAAATTAATGTTGTAGAATGCCTAATGTATCCGTTCTGCTTTGAAAACAAAAGGCAGGTACTGGACAACACTTCCAACTACTTTGTCAGACTGCACAGAGAAGCCATTGAAATTCACAAGCATAAGCCAAACTTCAACAGGAAAGAAGAAACCTTAAGAATGAACAGAGCATGGTTTCCAGTTCTGAAAAACACCAGGCTAACAAAACACTCTATACTCGACAATAGCCCTGCAGAGAAGATTAGCACATCAAGCACCAATCCATATGCAAAAGAACCTCCTCAGGATACAGTGAAGCCTCCCGCCATTAGCATTCCACACCCTGGGAAACTCTTACAGGATGACTCAGCTCAACCCCACCCCTCCTGAGTAGATACAAATGACCTGCCAACATCTTTTCCACACTGTGACACTGAGAGATCTCTGTCTTTTGGTGCTACACCTCTGAAGATGCCAGCCACAGCTGCTGGCGAAACATCAGGAACTACAATGCCAAGACCACAGCAATACAGCCCGGAAAACCCACAACAACCAAAAGGCAGGTAACTCAGATCTGCAAAGTTTTGGGAGAAACTCCATGAGACGGATTTTGGAAGCTACCTTAGATAAAGCCTCAGTGCCGGGACAACTGTTTTTAAGAAAACAGAGGCTGCAATCCTATGAATGCTTTTAAATGGGATTTACTTCTGAGCAGGGCTTTTTTTCTGGGAAAAGAGGTGGTGGAACTCAGTGGGTTGCCCTCAGAGAAAATGGTCACATGGCTGGTGGCCCCGCCCCCTGATCTCCAGACATCTCCAGAGATCTATGATTCTATGAACTCCCCTCTGTCTGGAGATCAGGAGGCGGGGCCACCAGCCATGTGACCATTTTCAAGAGGTTCCGGAACTCCATTCCCCCGCGTTCCCCCTGAAAAAAAGCCCTGCTTCTGAGTTGACTTGCTTAGAATTGCTCCCAAAGGTGTCTGCAGCTATTGTCTGAAACGACACTGATTCACCTTCACTAGAGAAAGGCGCAACAGATGCTTCTGCCTGTATCTGTGTCTTCATCTGAATTATGGCCGGAATGTCCACCAACCTTTCTCTGCTGTATTTGGCTCGTGGTCTTAGAGCAGCGAGCATGTATTGCATTGCATTCGGCATTCAAGTACCGTCAAGGTTGGCTGCCAGTGTGCAAATTCCAACCTGCATTTTAAAAAAGCATTTCTTTTAAAGTCTCTGGAAGCACTGCTTTATATGATTACACTCCTCTGAAACACTGCACAAGTGATGACAAGGTGAATAACTGGCGGTTTTTATTCCCGTAATGGCACCGTTCCATGAACTGTTGAACTTGTGTACAGAATGTTCTCCACATGCTTCATTGATATAGACCATTGGGTTGCAAATGTGCTCTCCAGTATTAATCAGTAGGTCATTAATCTTAACAGCATCAATGCAGTGTGACTGTGCATTTCAAATAAGGGAACAATATGTTGGCGCAGAATGCTTTGTATACAATTAGGATGTCAACAAGTATATGCATACCCACCAAATCACCTGGAAGCCAATACAGGCAGGTCATTTCCTATGCCACAGCCTGGAAATAGAAGCAGAGTGTGCGAATGTGCCCAGGGCTTCTAATGCTCCCAAGGCACATTGGCAGATAGGACGGGTGTTCCAGGAGCCTTTAAATGAGTTTCTGTCACACTTCAGGGAAACAGTGAGTGAGAAGTTCTTACATTTAGGGTTGGTAATAGCTCTGCTGAGCTTCGGGGGGGGGGGGGAGGGGAAATTGATCTGCATTCTCTGCCGCATGGCACTCGTAGCCGCGCATTACGCAGATGGACAAGCATGCAAGATTTGGGCTTCAAACCTAATCATGTGGCTGCATGGAATTCAATGTTGTTGCATATTCTCGATCTATGGTTGAAAATGTTGCAATGGGCTGCATCTCGACATCAGGGGAACAGTTCCATGGGGTCCTATAGGTTCCATTTAGGACAGGCAACCGTAGAAATAATCTGTTTTTCTCTGGCCGTAGAAAAGAGCGAGAGTAGTAGCACCCACAAGACTAACAAAATTTGTGGTAGGGTCTGAGCTTCCGTGAGCCACAGCTCAATTTTCAATGGGGGCACAGATACAGAAATAGCCAACAATTCTGCAGCGTGCCAAATGCTTCCAAACGAGGGATAAGAAAGCAATTACCCAATTTCTACAATTTGTCAAAAATCATTATTATAATCAATAGCCAACTTTTTAAAGTGACTAAGTGCAAAGTAATCAGTTGACAATAAGTTCAGATTCTCTTACAGTACATTGATACACTAGGTTCAGAATCTCTTACAGTATATTGATAATCTATAGGTAAATCTTAAAAGGTAACGGCAATAGGTTTGATGTATTGCTTTATTATTAGATATTATTCCTTTACAGTTCTTTGATGGCAAGGTCTGTTTGACCCCTGATGAAGTAAACTCCTTGGAAACAAGCATCTTGATGACCAGTTCCTTTCTGGGTCCACAGCCCTTGGAAGCTTGCCATCTCTAAACGAATATTATAAAGTTTATTACTGTACAATTTTGGACTTTACTGTTTCCCCGTTTACCTTGTGGTAAACTCGGATGTATCTGTACCTCATTTTGAGTATATGTCTGTAAATGTAGCATAACTATTGTTATTGTCATGCTCGGCCGCTTGCCATTACCATTTAACCATTTAAGCTGACCTTGCTTGGTCCCCTTGCGCCACTGTAAGTGGTCAAAATAAGCAGTATGCCGAAACCAGTCAGAGAGTAGGAATTCAGTTCTGTTCCGTTTGTTTAAAAACAAATACCACAGAACATTAAATCACAGCCGTATGATTTGTTCAAAGGGCCCGTGGGCTGGTTTGTTTGTTCCTTTTTTGGCCAGAGTTCCTGATTCGTTCACTTCTTTTATGGCACTTATATACCACTTATAAGTCACGCATCATTTTTATGCCATTTATGAGCAACTGAAACAAAGCAGGCCCTGGATTTTATGGTAATAATTCTATTGAATTTTTTTACTATGATTGAGGGCGGGGGGAGGAATGACTGCATTTGCATCCTGAATAGGGTGGTTCCATGCCAGAAACATGGATTCTGACAATCAAACAAGTTTGTTAACGCACAAGTCTGATTGATTGTATTTTGTATGGGAGCATTTCATGTGCACAACAGACCTGGAGCAAGTAGGACTAAAATTACTTCTTGCTGTCTGTTTTCTTAAGAGTGGAAATACACATTGGAAATTACCTGGGAACGCTCAAGTGCAGGATTGTAGTGTAGTTCTCAAGTCCCGTGCAGGTTGTTCTTGCTCGGCGCATGTGCATGCCGCTTTCACGGGAGCTCCCTTTGTGTGATTGCATCTGCAAGTGATTCCGAAGGGCAAAGCACCAATTCAGTTCTGTTTTCACTGCAAGAACTAGTAGTCTGGGGTCCTTTGACTTGTAGACTTGTATTTCTTTAAGGTGTGAGAAAGTGTCGAGATCTGCATTTCAGTTAATTGAAGTGGGAGGTGGGGGGAAACTGGGATAGTTTTCGCAGTTCAGCAGCAGGAGACATTGATATCAAACATGTGAATGTATTCATATGGAGAAAACTAAAGCGCGACTGCGCGAGCGAGTGCATGGGAAATTGGAGGGGGGGGGACACGTGAGATGACGTCCCCTTGAGCACCTCTAGGTGCTTAGTAATGTGTATTTCCACCCTAAGTGGAAGTGATTCTAGTACTATCTTTTGCTTGTTCACAAGATATAGCAAACGGTATTTCTTTTGATACAAATTCAAAATCAAATAAAATCATGTGACCATTCTGTTGCACATCCACTCTTCCATATTCACATTGTGCTTTTGTTAAGAATTACACTAACATGCTATGTGTTGCTGTAGCCCTTGTGCTATTGCTTGCACAAGCAGAACTTCACTAAGTACATTTTTCTTTCTGTTCATGCATCGCATGATCAAACGTATTTATTTGATTCTATATAAATTAACGTTTTCTGCTGATGGCTGGCATCTGGTGGGAGATGAGAGGCAAGAACATGTGAGATGCTTTTGTTGCATGTGAAGTGATGTCACTTCTGAGGAAAACCGGAAGAGACATCATGTCACCCTAGGAATTATCAAAAACTCTGTAGTAGAACCATAAAGTTTCTGTCAATTCCTAGAGAGATGCAATGTCACTTCCAGGTTTTTCTTGGAAATGGCATAACTCTGCATATGCAACAATGGTATTTTAAAAAGTTTCTCCCTTGCCACCCAAAGGAGTGGCAGCAGGAAGCTTGGGCTGCCAGCAGAAGGTCTCCATAGTAGGAGACCTTGCAACCTTAATATAAATGCAGTGACTGTTTGCCAGCTTGGGTGTTGCCCTTCTTAGGCTGTACTTGCTACATACAAGGCAAGTTTTGCACGTGCTGCGAAATGCTTCCCGCACCACTGCAGAAAGTGTGCAAGGCAAAAGCTGCACTTTCCCCCCCTGACAGGCAACGACCGTTGCTAGCTAGATAGGGGGAAATGTTTTGTGTGTACATGCTGGCATAGGCGCAGCAAGCATTGTGGGGTACAGACACTGAATTTAGTGGCCTGGATGTATATGCACTATAACAAGCAGCAATGAGCGTGTGAGTGAGAAAAGTAGGCCAAACCAAATGACATGAAAGATCAGTGAAGAGAATGGACCTCCCAATATCTTTAATTTCATTTCAAAGTTGCCATGTCTTTCCCTGGAAGAAATAGCTTCCCCTGATGGCCTTAGCCTTCTCCTCAGCAGGGGGAAAAGACAGGAAACCACCTTGAAATGAGTCGCTGTTTGTTATTTCCATCCTTGCCTGTTCAATAAAGTTCCTGTTCCTGTTTCTTTTGAACATTACTCGGCGGCATCCATTGCTATTTCACATACAGAAGGCAGAGGGCGCCTGCTTTCCCTCCTATCGTGTCCTCCTGGGCTGGGCTAGAAAGTCTAACTATAGCTGCTTATTGGGGCGGGACAAAACACCTTTAAACAGAGACATGGCTGCTTGAGGCTGCTCGGTGAGAAAACCTGCCTCACAGTGGGGGAGTGAAGGGGGGCGGTGTCCATCGTACCTGGATTTGTTATCCTTCCTCTGGGCCCGCAAGACAGAGCTGTTCTGCCAGGCGTACGGAGGAGGCTGAGCCGGGCCCCTACTGGCCAAATAGAGGCGGACACCCTCCCTGCTAGAGGCATCAGCCATCAAACTGTTTTAACCCACCAAGCGAGTAATTTTAATATGGTGGAGTAGGTGGCAAACTGATTGAGCAGCTGACTACTCCTGTGCTGCTTTTTTGTACCTTTTAAAATATTTACATTGCCCTGTTTTATAACGTTGTTTTAAAATTGTTACATGTACATTTTTAGTGTGTTGTTTTGCAGAGCGTAATCTGCCCTAAGCCTGCTAGTCGGGGAGGGCGGAATAGAAATTGAAAGTATATAAAATAAATAAACCAATAAATAAAATTTAAACTCACAGTAATAACTATTTTTTTTTAAAAAAACGTATTAGCAAGCAGAAATAAAACCCCGGTCTGATTCCCGTTCTTCAGCTGAAACGCTGCACGTAAGAGTTCGCCATGTAGTGACGACAGCTACCACAGGAATCAGTTCAAAATGGCTTCTGCATGACAGCCATGATGCATATCGCCAGCCCTGCAAATGGTATCTCATGTTCCACTAGCTAAGGGAATAGATCCGAAAGAATGCCTCCCCCCCCCCTCCCCAAGCCATAGTTGTTGCCAGGGCTTTTTTCTGGGAAAAGGGGTGGTGGAACTCATTGGGTTGCCCTCGGAGAAAATGGTCACATGGCTGGTGGCCCCGCCCCCTGATCTCCAGACAGAGGGGAGTTGAGATTGTCCTCCGTGCCGCTCCCCTCTGTCTGGAGATCAGGGGGCGGGGCCACCAGCCATGTGACCATTTTCAAGAGGTTCCGGAACTCCGTTCCACCACATTCCAGCTGAAAAAAAGCTCTGGTTGTTGCACTGGAGTCCATAGGAAGCCCTGCCACAGGCCATGAACCACCTTACAACGTGGTCCTGATGGCCCTGTGAGGACATGCAAGGAAGCTGCTGACTGGGACACTTCAACGTGGACAGGGTTCTCTGACGTCAGCCCACCCATGCCCATGTGCAGAGCATGACAAGGGACTTACCTAGGAGAACACGACACCCTTATTCCCTCAGGAGGTCAGCGTCACTACCAGCAGGACACCCGGAATGAATGCCAATGGGGAAGTGTCATTCACCGGCGATTCAACAGCCCACTTTCACCCATATAACTTTTTCTACAGGAGTACGCTCGCATGCACACACACACACACACACACACACAGCAAAAGATAAGCAGCCTCTGCAGCAACAAATGTCTCTGCAGCTTTCTCACCAGAAGGACCAAGAAAACTTGAGTTAAAATACCAACTAAGAGCCAAGCTACAAGTGACGCCTGACACTGGTTGGACACTTGTCAGTTTCCCTCAAGTTTTGATGGGAAATGTAGGCATCCTGGTCTTGCAGCTGTAATGGAGAGCCAAGCTGTAAAACCAGGATGCCTACATTTCCCATCAAAACTTGAGGTAAGTTGACAAGTGTCCAACCTGTGTAAGGCATCACTTGTAGCTTGGCTCTAAGCCATGAAGGAAATCACTTTGTATGTTACGTGCCAAAAAGGTGTTGACAATTTATAGTGACCTTATGAGCAAATGACATCTAAAACACTCCATCAACGACAGCCTTGCTCAGACTTTGCAAATTGAAGGGCCTGGCTTCTCCCAAAATCACGGAAGGGTGCCTTACAGATTATCTAGTTCAACACCCTGCCCAATGCAGGAACAGTGTAAAGCATCCACAACACGTATTCATCCAGCTGCTCCTTGAAGACTGGGGAACCCACCCCATCCCTAAGCAGCTGATTCCACTGTTGAATTACTCTTACGTGAAGCTTTTCCTAATGTCCAGCTGGTACCTTCCCTCCTGTAGTTAAACCCATTATTGCAAGTCCTGTCCTCTGCTGCCAACAGGAACAGCTCCCTTCCCTCCTCTGAGTGACAGCCTTTTCAATACTTAGAGACAGTAATCAGGTCTGCCCTTAACTTCCTCTTCTCCAAACTGAACATTCCCAGGTCCCTCAGTCTTTCCTTGTAGGGCTTGGTCTCAGGGCCCTCGATCATCCTGGTTGCTCTCCTCTGCACCTGCTCCAATTTGTCCACATCCTTTTTGAAATGCCTCCAGCACTGCACTGCACTGCCTGATCAACACGGTATATAGTGGGACGATGACATCCTGCGATTTGGATGTTATGCCTCTGTTAATACACCCCAAGATTGCATTCGCATTTTTTGTTGCTACATCACACTCATTGCTCATATTTAGCGTCCTATCCATCCGTATTCCAAGTTCTTGTTCACACACACTGCTACCTAGTAGTGTATCCCCTATCCAGTATACATCCTTTGCCTTTTTGTTACCCAGGTGGAGAGCCAGGCACTTATCTTGTTAAATCTTATTCAAATCTGTCCATTTTCCCACTGTATTCTGATCTCACTGAACTCTCTCTCTATCGTTAAGGGTGTTTGCTACTCCTCCCAGTTTAGTATCATCTGCAAATTTAATGAGGAATCCCGTCACGCTCTTATCCAGATCATTTATAAAAATATTGAAAAGCACTGGCTCAGTCCATCTGAGTCAATCCATCTCATGTGAGGTTTTCCTGTTTTCCTACTACCTTCAACTTTTCCTAACATTATTATCTTCTCCAATTAGTTTTATCTTCTCATGATGTGACCAAAATTTCTATTTAGTCATTTTAGCTTCTATGGAGAATTCAGGATTGATTTGATCAACAACTCACTTATTTGTCTTGTTGGCAGTCCACGGTATTTGTAAAACTCCAACACCACATTTTGGTTGAATCCATTTTCTTCCTATCCACTCTCTTCATTGTCCAATTTTCACATCCATACATAGTAATGAGGAATACTATAGTATCGATTATCTTGGTCTCCAGCCACACTTCTTTACAGTTAAGGATCTTTCCTAGCTCCTTCATGACTCCCTTTCAAGTATCAGTCTTCTTCTGATTTCTGACCAAGTATTATTTTCAGCCCAAACTCCCTGGAGGATAAAATGGAGAAGGTGCTAAGCTCAACTTATGCTAAATTGAGTGTTTGGAAAGAAGTACAGAATAAATATGTAACAAACTAGTGACAAAGCCCGTTGTGGGCAAAAAACAATGGGCTCCAGAGAGGGGAGGGCGTGACTGATCCCAGCGGGGTGAAGGTGGCAGTGGACATTGCCACCTGCTCCGTGCCTGATCCCAGCCGAGTGGAGACCCACACCCAATCCTCTCAGGGTGAAGCGGGGGCAGGGCACTAGGCATCGTCAGCATTGATCCATGGTGGCGGCAAGGTCTGTTGAGACCTGATGAAGTTTTACTTCGGAAACGAGCATGTTTGACGGCCAGTTCCTTGTCGGGTCTTCAGTCCTTTCAAGCCTGCCATCCTTGTTCTTCCACCTGTATGAATGAGAATACGAAAAAAGACGGAAGAAATCTAAATTATATTCCACTTAAGTGCAACAGAGGGTTGCCGTTGCCGTCTAGTGTCTGGCGAGTTTTGCACCTCCACACCTTCAGCAGCTCCAGCAGCTCCGCACCTACATTTGAAGCAACTCCTTGGGAGGAAGAGACGTCGACAGGAGTTTTGCCGTTTGGTCAGTTGCCTTTGAACGTTATTGTTAATCCTGGCATTTTCTACTGCATGTTGAATGAGATTCTATTTTTGTATACAGTATATCTTTTTAATTACGATCATTATTCACACCAAGTCACTTTAAATCACAGAAAATTAATATTTATATTCATATTTATAATAGGAAAAGATTTATTACATCTCTAATTTTTTTGCTATGTGCGTGTGCCTTTAAGTCCCTTAGATGTGGTTTTCCACTGTGGATTTTGGATACTGGTACTAAGGGTGCTTCTCTATTTTTGCTGCCGCTCTTAAGGTTTCTTCTTTCCTGTTGAAGTTTGGCTTATGCTTGTGAATTTCAATGGCTTCCCTGTGCAGTCTGACAAAGTAGTTGGAAGTGTTGTCCAGTATTTTGGTGTCCTGGAATAAGATACTGTGCCCTGTTTGAGTTAGGCTATGTTCAGCCACTGCTGATTTTTCAGGTTGTCCAAGTCTGCAGTGTCTTTCATGTTCTTTTATTCTTGTCTGGATGCTACGCTTTGTGGTCCCGATGTACACTTGTCCACAGCTGCAGGGTATACGGTATACTCCTGCAGAGGTGAGGGGGTCTCTACTGTCTTTTGCTGATCGTAGCATCTGTTGTATTTTTCGGGTGGGTCTGAATACTGCTTGAAGGTTATGCTTTTTCATAAGCTTTCCCATCTGATCAGTAATTCCTTTGATATATGGCAAAAACACTTTTCCTGTAGGAGACTGTTTTTCCTTGGTTGTTTGATTCATCCTGGGTTTGATTGTTCTTCAGATTTCATTTCTGGAGTAGCCATTTGCCTGAAGTGCGTGGTTTAGATGATTAATTTCCTCATTGAGAAAGTGCGGCTCACATATCCGTCTTGCACGATCCACTAATGTTTTCATTATGCCTCTTTTCTGTCGGGGGTGGTGATTGGAGTTTTTGTGTGAGTACCCATCAGTGTGAGTTGGTTTCCTGTAGACTTTGTGACCTAACTGAAAGTTCAACAGGAAAGAAGAAACCTTAAGAATGAACAGAGCATGGTTTCCAGTTCTGAAAAACACCAGGCTAACAAAACACTCTACACCCGACAATAGCCCTGCGGAGAAGATTAGCACATCAAGCACCAATCCATATGCAAAAGAACCTCCTCAGGATACAGTGAAGCCTCCCGCCATTAGCATTCCACACCCTGGGAAACTCTTACAGGATGACTCAGCTCAACCCCACCCCTCCTGAGTAGATATAAATGACCTGCCAACACCTTTTCCACACTGTGACACTGAGAGATCTCTGTCTTTTGGTGCTACACCTCTGAAGATGCCAGCCACAGCTGCTGGCGAAACATCAGGAACTACAATGCCAAGACCACGGCAATACAGCCCGGAAAACCCACAACAACCAAGACCAGGGTTGTAAAGGCAGGCAATGGCAAACCACCTCTGTTAGTCTCTTGCCATGAAAACCCCAGCAAGGGTCTCTGTAAGTCAGTTATGACTTGATGGCATTCTTCACCACCATGGGAGGGCCCCTGGTTCAGAACACAGCATATCTTTTGACACAAGACGTTCTGTGTTCAGTCCCTTGCTTTTCCTGTTAAAGAATCACAGCAGGTGTGAAAAATCTCTCTTTGTTTGTGTCCAGAAAATCCCTCAGGTATTCTCGTATCAGAGTAAAAAAGATCAGGGCGTTGTGATAGAAAATTAGATAATTTCATTTTCTTCACAATCCACAGTTGTCAACACATTACAGGAAAATGTTTTGACAAATTTTCCTATGTATCTATGAAAATCTGGAACCGAATACATTAACAACCAAATCCCAAATTTTAAGCCAATAATTGTCAAGGAAATAATAGGCATATCAGATTCACTTAATACTTATATTGAGAGCTGCTGTAGCATAGTGGTTAAGTGGTTGGGTTGCAAATCAGCACTCTGCTGGTTCAACTTCCACTACTGCCATGAGCTCAGCAGGCGGCCTTGGGTAAGCCACTCCTCTCAGCCCCAGCTTCCCAGCTGTATTGTGGGGATAATAATAACACTGACTTTGTTCACCACTCTGAGTGGGCACTAATCTGTCTAGAAGAGTGGTATACACACACAGTTGTTATTATTGTTGTTGATCTTGTTCATGTCACTCATCCATGGAAGCTCACGGAGTGTTGAGGATCCAAAACATTGTAAGTCAAACATGGGATGGGATAAGAGCGCTTGTACTGAATAGGTATTTTCTTAAGAATTCTCATATGTTCTCCCTTTGGGAAGAAAATTCTATGAACACCAAAATTGTCATTCCAAAAAAGAAATCTGTGAATCACCTTGGCTAAGTCAAAATATGATTAATGACATTATAAGTAGGGGTTACATCTTATTTCCCTTATTACAATCTAGCCCTAATGAAATATATATATTTGATATTCTTATGTAATGCTTTTGCAATATGGAATAAAACTCCAGCCCTTTAACAATACATTTGAAGTTTACATTCTATTACCTATACTTATGTCCCATGTCAAAAAACCAAAATTAAACTTAATGGCATCTGTCCTGCAATAATGTTGACATATGTTTTTTCTGCTATGGAATCATCTTTTATAATGATTGAACTTGTTAAAAATTCTACAAAAATGTTTCCAGGATGAATGTCTCCTATGGGCCGGGAAGGAAAGCTAACTTCATGCTTAGTGCACTCTGATACTTTGCATTTTGTCAGGATTTGCAAAAAAAGGGGCATTTTTCATATTATGCATTCTTCAGTTTGAGAACTTTTGGAAATAGTTCCTGCAAGGGCATGTTGCCAGTTTGATAATGATATTGCCAAACAGGGGAAATATGTTAACTGTTGAGATTTCCACTGAGTGAACTGTAACTCATTTTAAAATAAGTATCACTTGTGAAATATATATTAGCAATGTTTTTCTCCATTTCACTTGAAGCACAAAGTAAAGGATGACTTAACACATCTGTCTTCCCGGTCTCTAAAAAATGATACACTTTCTCTGATCTTCCATGTTAAGGTAGAGATGAAAGTGTAATTTCTGCCCACTTCTAGGTTTCAACAGAACAACCCCTTGCTTAGCACTAGTTGCTTCATGTGGGAGGACGGTGGTGGGGCCATGGCTCAGCGGCAGAACATCCACTTTGCACATAAAAGGCCCAAGATACAACCCGCAGTCCCTGCACTTCAAAGGATCAAGGAGGAGATGATGGGGAAGCGCTCCTCCTCCCGAGACGACAGAGAACTCATTGCTCACGTTCAAGGAGAATGTTGGCTGCGCATACGCACATGCACTCAGTCCTTTTCAAGAATGGGTGGGGAAAGGAGGCCCACTGTTTTTGCACTTAATGACACCAAAATTGCACAGAACGCAGTCTTCCCTCTAAATCATCGACCCACCCACCACATTTTTTCTAAAGTACACTATATGCATACCACATCAGACATCTTAAGTGTTGGTGGGTGGGTTCACACTATGGAGGCAAACTGGCCAGGGACAGCAAAGCAGTAGCAACAGTGTAGCAGGAGCCCAACCAGTGCCGCAAAAAAACAGCATCACCTTTAAAAAAATGCTGTTTCTGATTTTCCTTTTTCAAGTGATGATGTTACCTGTCAATAAATTATTCTCACATTTATGTCCGTCCCTGTTACTGCCACATTTCCTTATGCTTTGCAGTTTTGTTCCCAGTCCCATGATGAGGAGTGGCTGGTGGTGAAACCTGATTCAGTGTCCCACTGGAAAACAGGCTGTCTCGCCTTAATCGCTGCCAATATCCAACAAAAACAATAAGAGGCTCCCCCAGACAGGCTACAAGCAACAAAAAAGAGGAAAACCACTGGGGGTATAAAGACAAGAAATCCTTAAAGTGAGACTTCACCAGTTCTGGTCAAGTTTATCTCCTGATGCACCTTTGAGGATACAATTGTCTCCACTTGCTCTCCTTAAAGCACTCTGCAGCCAGAGAGAACTGAGCATACAGATGGCGATGAGTGGGAGCCAAGAGGACTAGACAAAATGCCTAGAGAAAGATCCTCTGCCAGGGAAAAGAGAGATTCTCTCCCTCTTCTCCCTGGCAGAGGATCTTTCTCATTGCACTTCCCATGGAACCTTGCAGGAAACTGAAAAATGTCTTCCACGTGTCAGGTGTCTTGTCTGTTTTGGCTCTGCGAGATTTCTTTCTGGACTATTTACTTGAGCACTGATGCTCCGGTCCACTAAAGATCTCAGAACAGCCTCCTGATGTCAGTCTCCCATCAGTGTAATCATAACTTGTCTTCATTCTCTGAGTTCTGAGTGTTCGCTATCCTTTCCCCCATTAAAACTGTTCAGTGGCTTGTTCTCTGGGAGAAGCACTCTGCTTAAGGCTGAGAAGGGGATGGAGAACGGAGCTCCAAGGAGGGGCCATCTAGAGCAACAACAGGGAAGATATTCCTCCAGGTAAACTTCTAGCAGGAAGAAAAGACACTGTTTTAAAAACACTGTAGAAGAATATATGACTACCTTTTGTCACAGCCAAAAGTGACAGCTGCCCCACCCCCTTTTTCCTGTTGGGTGCCTGAGTGCCCCCCCTTAGTCCCACCCTCCCCCAGAACATGGTGCTCCGCACCCCCTCCCCAAGAATTAGGAGCATGTGCTTGAGTGCCCTTAGTCCCACCCTCCCCCGGCACGTGGTGCTCTGCACCCCGAGAATTAGGAGCGTCTTGATGTTATCGGCGAGGGTTGTGTTGGGGGGATGGGGAAAGGGAAGGAAAAAATAAAAATGTCAGCCGTTGCTTTTCTGTGCCTTTGGGAAAAATGGAACAGGGTGCTTGGTGACTATGTCTGGGGGTCTGTGAGCCTGGTGATTTTGCAAAACAGTGTTGGGGAAAGGTTTTTTTTTTTATTGAGAAAGGTGCCAGTGTGGTTTTTTTTGTTTTTTCACATAAACAGGGGCAGCCTCTTGCTGGAAGGAAAGCAGTGTGCCCCCTGGCTGCCTGAGAGAGAGGAGAGCCCCGGCAGAATGTTTCAGCCGGCTTTCACAAAAGCAGGGACAGACGCCTCCATTCCTCCCCACCCGTTTTTAAAACCATGCAGCCAGTCACCCAAAAGCCTATTTTAAACACACGCAGAGCCGTGAATGAAGTTTCCCCACAAAACAGTGTTTTAAAAACAGCTTAAAAACAGAGAGAGAAGCCATTCCTCCTACAAACCCTCGTTTTTTAAAGAAGCAAAAAAAGAGAAAAAATGTTTTAAGCACACAGAACTTACCAAGCCAGAGTTCCCTCTCAGGCTCCATTTTAAAAATAAAGCCCAGAAATGTCCTGTGCCAATTTGGGGGGGGGGGAGCAGGTTTTCCTCCCCATTTTTGAAAATTCCCCCCCCCCACCCCCACGTGTGTTGCAGAGAGAACGAAGGGCTGCCTTCTGATATCCAAAACTAGAGCGACCAGCCCGCGGTGGTAAGAAGGGAGCCCCTTAGCGAAGGAGATGGCAGTGTGTGTGGTGAAGGAGGAGGGAGTCTGAGCTGCCTATGAAAAGTCTGAAAACCCCACGTGTCTCCAGAAAGCACCCCTCTTCTCTCTGAATGGGATACACAGTGTGCGAAGTCTTCTGTGGCACCCCCTTTTTGCCTTTGGCCTGCTTCACACCGCTCCCCCACTGAAAGTTGCTGAGTCAGGGAGGGACCGTTAGAGATCGCTTCCTCCACTCCTTCGGAGGCACAGAGATGCGCTCCAGCGTGTGTGTCAGTTTTACCCATGCACCTCCCTCCGCTCTTTTCTCTAGCAGCCTTTTGCCTGCTTGATCCAGGCTGTATCCTGTTAAAAAAGCACCCCCCACCCATGATAAAATAGTAAATTTGCATTGAATACTGGCGATGTCAAAGACGTGTCCAGCCATGTATCTTATGATGAAATTACCGCCCCCCCCTGCATTAGGATTACTTCTGAATAAAGATACAGGGGTGTTTGTATTGCAGATAGGGAGGGAAAATGCCAAAAGCGTTTTCCGTGTTGTGGTACAGAGGGGTGGCCTAGAGAGCCCCAATCTTCTCAAGAGAAGTGGGGGAGACCCAGGAAGCGATTTTGGGGCGGCAGGAACCATTTTGGCAATTTTGAGGCGCGCCAACCTTGCAGGGCGGGACTGGTTATGGGGTAGCTTTTTGCTGGTTTGGGGGTGCTTGTCCTACCTCTGTCAACTCATCTCGATGAGGGGAACCTCGTGGCACCATTTTGGGGGCGATCAGTGGTGTTTTGCGAATTTTGAGGTGCGCCAGCCCTGCAAGGCAGGGGTTGCTTTTTCACAATTTTGGGGTACATGTGAGGTGTCTATCAACTCGTCTCGATGAGAGGAACATGTTGGTTCCCTCCCCCACCCCGCAGGGCATATCCAGCATCTTTTAAACACACCAATGAAGGCAGAGGGGCATGGACGGGGTTCTTCTTTAAAAATGGCTGTGGTGGGCAGCATCCTGGAAGGTGTCTGCTGGTGTAGCTGCAGGGCAAGCTGTGCCGTGGAAGAAAATGGAACCTGTGTTGACCACTCCAGCTGCTGTTTACGAGCTTGTGGATCCCGGGGCACCAGTGAAGAAGAAGACCACCATGTTGGGAAGACAAAAGCTTAGCGGGGACTCTGACAAGGAGAATGTAATGCTCGGTCTTTCCAAGAGGCTTTTTACTTCAGTGAATAATAATAATAATCCAACAAACCCTCTGTAATGATTTCAAGAAATGGGTGCATGTGTCTTTAAATGTTTGGTGAGATAGGTGAAGAGTGGGGGTGAAAGAGAGAGATGAGTGAGTGATATGATTGGTTGATGACAGAGAGTGGGTGGAGTGAAGGCAGTTTTCAGACTGAGGGAGAGAAAAAGAGATTCAGTCTGGGCAAGAGAGGCGAGCTGTGGGCAGCCTGAGTGTGTTCATGTATTTGTGAGGGAAAGGCAACTTGAGTGGAAGCCTGAACTGAGTGTGTCTATATTCACTCTATTTGAAGAGGCTAACTGTGTGTGAAGCCTTACAAGAGATCTGTGTGAATGAGTTTGGATGAAGCAACTAGAAGAACTAAGAACGACTTTTATGTAACCAATACGCTTCTTAAAAAAATAAACTTTGTTTTGTTATATCCCAGAGTTATCTCCCATTCCTATCCTCAGGGCCACATAGAACCACGAAGGAGCCTGACGCTCAAACACGTTGCGAAAGGGAGAATTTAAATAAAACATTTTGGGATAATATATTCCTGGTGCCAGCAAACTACCCAGAGGGTGTAAGGGGGAGATTTAAAGCAAAATCCACCCTAAAGAAAGTGAAGATCATAACAAGTGGTGGCATAGCGGTGGGATCCAAACATCCTGAGGAGAAGAAGATATTTTAAGGGGGATATAATAGCCTGGGAGGAAGGAACATTCTGAGAGAAAGGCATTCTGAAGGGACAGATAGCCAAGGAGACAGAGTGTTCAGTTAAATCCTATGAGAAATATAGAACTGTTATAAAGTAAAGACACAGAAGAACTAGTAGGATTTATAAGAGAGAACATAATCTGGTGAAGTTTAGTACAATTGTAGAAGGAAATAAAAGTAAAAGAGAGAAATGGCAGAGTTTATGGGGATGAAAAAGGAGGCTCTGATTCAGAAGTGCAATGAGTTAAATTTACCTCATGAGGGGAAAAGTGTAGAAAAACTGAGAGTTATACTGATACAAAGCAGTGTGGAGCCAAGTAGAACTGCAGAGGAGAGGAACCCTGAGGGAATGTATAATCCTAGTCCAGAATATTTAGAGTTTCTAAGAGAAAAAAACAAGCTTGAAAGGGAAAAGCTGAAAGCTGAAATAGAACATAAAGGGAAAGGGAAGCTGAATTAGAACAAAAACAATTTGAGAGGGAAAAGTGGAAAGCTGAAATGGAACTTAGAGTTCAAGAGATGGAAAGACACACCAGTTTGGAAACTGAAAGATTACAATTAGAAAGAGAGAGACTTAAGAATGGGGACAAAAAGGAGGGAAACTCTGAACCCAGAGCTGATTTACCTCGAGTTACCCCAAAAGATTTTATGGTGTATGTGTCAGGAGAAGATCCACAAATTTTCCTGTCCACTTTTGAACGATCTGCTCAGAACTGGGAAATACCAGAGACACAATATATGAAGTATTTACCCAGCTTAATTAGAGGGGAATTGGCTGAGATCTACAACACATTTCCCTCAGATAAGCCTGTTGTTTATGCTGAATACAAAGAGGCAGTATATGACAGATTTAGGCTAGGTGCTGATTACTTCAGAAAGAAGGTCAGAAGCATAGTGCCTCCGAAAGAGAAGTCATTTAAGTCTTTTAGTGCCAAACTGACAGACTATTTTGATAAGTGGATTTCGTCTGCCAAAGCTAACTCTAAAGAAGGAATAAGGGATCTAATGGTTTTGGATCAGTTTTTATTTCAACTTCCTTCAGAAATCAGACTTCTGGTTAAAGACAAACTTCCAGAGAATGTCAACCAAGCATCAGAGTGGGCAGATAGATTAACACTTAATAGAGGAGGATGGGATTGCCGTGAAGTGAAAGACTATTCTCATAAACCAGAGTTTAAATCCAGTAAAGGACAAGAGGGAGAAAGGAAAGGAACATATGAGAGAGCTGAGATTATAAAAAGTCAGGATAAAAATATAGAAAGAAACCAAGATGGATACTGGAATGATAAAAGATGTTATGTATGTGGTCTGAAAGGGCATTTATCTTACAAATGTCTAAAGAACCAACCCAAGCAAACAACGCTTGAGCATGTAAGGAGGGTCACTAGAACTGACTCAGATGATCAGAGTGATGAAGATGCTAGAAACTCCAAAGGCTCAACAAACACAAATGAAACTCCCAGTAAGAACACTGCCTTACCCATAAACACTGAAGAAACAGTCTATTTGTGTGGGGTAAAGACAGATAAGGTTGCTCAGGGCACTGAACTGAGAGAGGTGGTACAAATAGATGGGAGAGATACTTTAGCCATTCTAGACACAGGAGCCTCAGTAACACTGGTCAGGGAGGATTTTGTTGATAAGAAAAACTTGATTCCAGACAAGCAAATATCCTTGCAAGGTGTGTGGGGAAATTCTAAAAGAGTGCCACTAGCCCAGCTAAAAATTAACTGGAGAGGAAAAGAAGAATATTTTCTTGTAGCAGTTATTAAAGAACAGAAAATACCAGTAGTATTGGGAAGAGATGTAATGGGAGCAGGGGCAAGAATTCAAGTATGCACTGACTCCAATGATTTGCTACAAGCTGAAGCCAGGGGATCAGAAGACAAGCCCCTCAGTATCCTAGCAACAGACACAATTGATACATTGCAGGAGGGAAAGAGAGACAAACTCCTGTTAGTAGTACTGCTGAAATGTCCCAAGAAAAAGCAGGAGACATAAATAAAAACTCTGAGGAGTTTAAAAGAGAAATTATGACAGATTGTGAGTTAAAAGACATAAAAGAGAAAGCCAGGCAGAATAAAATGAACACAGTTAGAGACATTTTTGCTTGGGAAAATGAGTTGTTACAGAAAAGGGTTACTAACCTAAAGCTAATTTGTGAAAAAATAGATAGGTCAGAGCAAGAAAACTCTTATCTGGATATAGGAAACAGAATGCCAAAAAAGACTCTAACTAGCCAGAGAAACCTCAGATTTCAACTAGAGTCCTTAGAGAAACAGAATACACAAATTGATGAAGAGAATTTAGAACTCAGAACAGTTGAATCTTTGAAGAGTATGAACCTCAAGATGGCTCAGTTACAATTAGAAAACAAGGAACTGGAAAGGGAGAACCTACAGCTTCAGAAAAGTCTAAAGTTTATAAAAACATCTTTTAAGAAGGCTGAATGTTTAGAAGTCAGTTACCAAGGTTTGGATACAGAAAACCAAAGGCTGCAGAAAGCCCTAGAAAACACCAACAAAAAGATTCAGCATTTAGAAATGTTGATTTATTTTGCCGTAGTTACCCTTTTAATTGTCTTTCTACTAATGGACTGGAGCTATTGTTGCACAAAAAGTGCTCTTTCCCTTTGCCCCTTCCAATCTTCTGAGCAAAAGAGAGATGAGACAGACAAGGGATGTTGTAACAGAGTATATTTGCAAATATAGGGTACCAGCTTACAAAATGAGCTTAGAATGTACCACCGAACAAAGGAGCACATGCTTCTTTTAAGGGCTCATGACATCATTTTGGAGAAATGAAACTCACATTCAAACAAAACCTGTGATCTCTTTACACCTATGGATAGGCTATTCTCCATTTCTCACTCTCGCGACAGCTTTATTACCCTCCTTGTCTCCATGGTAGTTACTCGTTACTTTCACACACACTCTCTCCCTCCAAAAAGGAGGGAGGGGAAACTTATAATTCTCCCTTTGTCTCTGCCTCTGCATCCCAAGAATGTTCAGTTATCTGTCCAAGGCCAGATTTTCTCTTCTCATGTGCAACCAGGGAGAAAGGGGGTGGGGGTGGCTAAAAGACAGAGGCCAGTTACTTAAAACATAAAGAATCCATCCTAAGCTTCTTGCTAGCTTAATATCACAGCTATATGATTAATATAAATTTGCTAATCCCACAAATCCCCCATTTGTTTCTCTTGAGATTCCTTATCACAAGTGAAACATTCTATATTATTAAGACACTTATACATAGACACATGTGTTCTATATACTGGTGAACAAATTCTGTATCGGGTACCAATATTTTACAAGACAGTATAAATTATATACAAGAGAATATAATTACAATATGTAAGCATTTCCCAAAAATTCAATATCAATCCCTAATAGACATACAAGACAATATATATAGATAAAAGGCAACATCATAAATAGACATTAACAATTAGCCACAAAGGTGGTGCTGCAGCAACATAATCTGAAGGGCTAATAGTTCAAATAGTTCATCTGGGATGACTTCGTTTATGGTTAGGATTTTAATCAGGTACTGCTGTTCCTTCAGGAGCCAGGTATTGTTCTTTCCAACATGGAAAACATTTATATCTTGTAGTATCATACTATTCTTTGGCTATAGGGAAAGAAGACCAACATAAAATGAAGACGTAGCTCAACTTGTGCATTCCTAAGCATAGATACTAAGGAGTGTAGGTAGGCAGGCAGGATAATACACAGTGCCATCTATTTGAACTCTTCAGAGCTTTCAACAGACTTTCCAGTCATGGATTCCATCTAGCAAAAGAAACAGGTCACCTTTTTTTTTTCAATCTGATGAGCTGTATCTGTAAAACCAATCACACAGTAAAACAGTTTTCTAAAGTTATCAATGCAGCTCCAAGTTCATTTGGCCTGAGGATAGGGAGTGTTACCTCTTAAATAAAGTTTTCTGAGTGCTGGCCTCATGTAGATCTTCTAAATAGATAATAACACACACACACAACTTACTCTTTGGCCTGAAAGGGGAGTGGAAATACCAGTAGATTGCCTTAGCATATGGCTCTTGTGAATCTGACATCAGAGCATCCATGACATTCATGAAACTAAACACTGGAAAATGGGCAGCTCAGGTTTTTATCTTTAAAGCAGAGGAAATACAGCTGGGACTGGATTAAGCACAGGATCAAGTTAGCTTAACTCCAACAATAACGATTTAAGGTAGGCACAAAAACAAACACAAACAAAAAAGTTACTTAAAATAAATACAAGAAAGTAACTGGAGGACCCTTTCTAGAGGCTGTTAAATTTTCCCCCTACAACGGACTTTGTTGCTAGTATAAAATAACAGTTAAAACTTCACCCCCTACCCACCACCCATTGACAAGGCAATATAATATTGATAACAATATGTTTATATACCCTTCCCCTTTGGACCGCACAAAAACTATTGAATTCAAATTAATAAGCAAGCGATTTTCATACCAAATGATAAATCAAAAAACATGATATATGTCCAGCCTCTGAGAGACCCGTGGAAAGTGACCTCATTTGGACCCGTTGAACAAAAGTGTAACATCAAGGTCCTGTCATTATGGGGAGCAAGGGAAAATGCCACACCCCTTGAACTGCAGTACTGCCGGGTAGCACAAACTGCTAGTGACAAATTAAACTGTTTTTTCGAAGTTTGGATTGGTCCCCCCTTTCCCCACTTATGCTGCTGTTGAGTTTATGCAGTAAAGCTTGTCTTGATTTGATAGAGTACCGAAAGGTAAATATTTTCAAGTTTAAAGACAGCATTAGCAAGGATCCAAGACATAGTCTGTCACACCCAGGGGCAGTCGATCCAGTCAGGGGCCGGTCATTCCAGTCCCAGAGCCCTTCTGTCACACCCAGGGGATGTCATCCCAGCATGGGGCCTGTGATTCCAGTCCCAGAGCCCTTCCAGAACACCCAGGGGAAGTCATTGCACTTAGGGGCCTGTCATTTCAGTCCCAGAGCCCTTCTGGTGCACCCAGGGGCCGTCATTCCAGTCAGGGGCCTGTCATTCCAGTCCCAGAGCCCTTCTGGCACACCCAGGGGCCGTCATTCGAGCGTGGGGCCTGTCATTCCAGTCCCAGAGCCCTTCTGTCACACCCAAGGGGCGTCATTCCAGTCAGAGGCATGTCCCAGAGCCCTTCTGGCACCCCCAGGGGCCATCATTCCAGTCAGGGACCTGTCATTCCAGTCCCAGAGCCCTTCTGTCACACCCAGGGGCCGTCATCTCAGCATGGGGCCTGTGATTCCAGTCCCAGAGCCCTTCCAGAACACCGAGGGGACGTCATTGCACTTAGGGGCCTGTCATTTCAGTCCCCAAGACCTTCTGTCACACCCAGGGGCCGTCATTCCAGTCCCAGAGCCCTTCTGGCACACTCAGGGTCTTCACTCCAGTCAGGGACCTGTCATTCCAGTCCCAGAGCCCTTCTGTCACACCCGGGCCCGTCATTCCAGTCAGGGGCATGTCATACCAGCCCCAAAGCCCTTCTGTCACACCAAGGAGCCGTCATTCCAGTCAGGAGCCTGTCATTCCAGTCCCAGAGCCCTTCTGTCACACCCAGGCCCGTCATTCCAGTCAGGGGCATGTCATTTCAGTCCCAGAGCCCTTCTGGCACACCCAGGGCCTTCACTCCAGTCAGGGACCTGTCATTCCAGTCCCAGAGCCCTTCTGTCACACCCGGGCCCGTCATTCCAGTCAGGGACATGTCATTTCAGTCCCAGAGCCCTTCTGGCACTCCCAGGGTCTTCACTCCAGTCAGGGGCCTGTCATACCAGCCCCAAAGGCCTTCTGTCACAACAAGGAGCCATCATTCCAGTCAGGAGCCTGTCATTCCAGTCCCAGAGCCATTCTGTCACATCCAGGGGGGCTTCATTCCAGCATGGTGCCTGTCATTTCAGTCCCAGAGCCCTTTTGTCACACCCAGGGGCCATCATTCCAGCAAGGAGCCTGTCATTCCAGTCCCCGAGCCCTTCTGACACACCCAGCAGCCGTCATTCCAGCATGGGGTGTGTTAATCCAGTCCCAGAGCCCTTCTTTCACACCCAGGAGCCGTTATTCCAGCATGGTGCCTATCCTTCTAGTCCCAGAGCCCTTCTGTCACACCCAGGGGCCGTCATTCCAGCATGGGGCCTGTCATTCCAGTCCCAGAGCCCTTCTGTCACACCCAGGGGCCGTCATTCCAGCATGGGGCCTGTCATTCCAGTCCCAGAGCCCTTCTGTCACACCCAGGAGCCGTTATTCCAGCATGGTGCCTATCCTTCTAGTCCCAGAGCCCTTCTGTCACACCCAGGGGCCGTCATTCCAGCATGGGGCCTGTCATTCCAGTCCCAGAGCCCTTCTGTCACACCCAGGGGCCGTCATTCCAGCATGGGGCCTGTCATTCCAGTCCCAGAGCCCTTCTGTCACACCCAGGAGCCGTTATTCCAGCATGGTGCCTATCCTTCTAGTCCCAGAGCCCTTCTGTCACACCCAGGGGCCGTCATTCCAGCATGGGGCCTGTCATTCCAGTCCCAGAGCCCTTCTGTCACACCCAGGGGCCGTCATTCCAGCATGGGGCCTGTCATTCCAGTCCCAGATCCCTTCTGGCGCACCCAGGGGCCGTCATTCCAGCATGGGGCCTGTCATTCCAGTCCCAGAGCCCTTCTGTCACACCTAAGGGCCGTCATTCCAGTCAGGGGCCTGTCATTCGAGACCCAGAGCTCTGCCGGCGCACCCAGGCTCCGTCATTCCAGCATATGGCCTGTCATTCGAGTCCCAAAGCCCTTCTGGCGCACGCAGGGGCCGTCATTCCAGTCAGGGGCCTGTCATTCCAGTCCCAGAGCCCTTCTTTCACACCCAGGTTCCGTCATTGCACTCAGGGGCCTGTCATTCCAGTCCCAGAGCCCTTCTTTCACACCCAGGTTCCGTCATTGCACTCAGGGGCCTGTCATTCCAGTCCCAGAGCCCCTCTGTCACACCCAGGGGCCGTCATTCCAGTCAGGGACTTGTCATTCCAGTCCCAGAGCCCTTCTGTCACACCCAGGGGCCGTCATTCCAGCATGGTGCCTGTCATTCCAGTCTCAGAGCCCTTCCGGCACACCCAGGGCCCGTCATTCCAGCATTGGGCCTGTCATTCCAGTCCCAGAACAGTCTATCTGG
This sequence comes from Eublepharis macularius, assembly GCF_028583425.1. Taxonomy (NCBI): domain Eukaryota; kingdom Metazoa; phylum Chordata; class Lepidosauria; order Squamata; family Eublepharidae; genus Eublepharis; species Eublepharis macularius. Next base: position 6,620,270 of record NC_072790.1, on the reverse strand, counting down.
GCCCAGACACTTTCCTTCAAAATCCATTCCATGTTTTCGTTGCACCTCTTTTCTTGCTCTGATGTGTTTCAGTGGAGCCCATTCAAGTCAACAGGCATTCCCGTTTCCCATTATTTCCAATGGGCAATCCCGTCATTCGTTTTAGTACATCCTGCTTCCCAGCCTGGCCAGCTTGCTGCTCTGCAACCTTCCTCTGCCTGCAAAAGTGTGTTGCTCGTTCCTCAGGAGCACATTAGGATCGGGGTGCTGTGGTCCCCGGCGACTCTTTTGGCCCTTAGAGCTTTAAGAAATGTCCGTGGCATTTCTAAGTAATGGCGGACCCTCAAGGATTTCTGTAAGGTTCTTGGGATATGAACACATGGTGTCTGGGTTTGGGCAAGTATTTCTTGTATTCCTGACTTTTAAATACGGAAGCTTGAGCGCTCCCCGCCTTGCCTTGTTTTTGTCCTATGGGTCATTATTATTCCCATTTTACATGTAGGAAACTGAGGGGTCTTGCCATGTGCTGAGTATATTTGAATGAGATGGGATTAGAACCCAGACCTATGCCACTGTTGGGCTTTCTCTGTCCGAAAAACACCAATCATCTATCCCCCCCCCCCTGATCTGGCTGTCAAGGGCTGCCTTAAAGGGTGTGGGTGAGGCAGGAAAGCCCCCACTTCTTGCTTTACATGGGCAGAAGCGAACTTTAAAGGGGCTGCTGGACGAGCACAAAGTTGCACTGATGGATTCTTCTGCCTCCTCAGCTCCATGTTTAAATTGCCCTCAGGAATTCTGTGCTGGTGTGTGTGTGTGGAGGAGGCATAGCAGTCGCTTGGAGTGACCAAGAGCTTCTGGGAGCTGTAGTTTCTCCACCCCTTCCATAGGTTGGGGATTGGAAATGGTTGAATACTGCTGTCTCTTTGCAGACACGTGATTGGCTCTCCAGAATCCTCTTGGCAGTCAGGAGGACTCAAAGGGGAGGGGGGCAGCAATCTACTTAGGCTGGGAAAACACAGCTGCTGATAGGGACTTTGGAAGCAAGGGTTAGACCAAACAACCGACAGAAAGTTGTGCTCCCTCCTTCACGCTTATATAGTTTCTCATATTGATGGTAAGGCAGAGAAGCCCTCTTGGGTCCAACAGATCTTGAGATGGGGAGGTGCTGAAGAACAATTTATATAAGTGAAGCAGCTGGTTGTCTTAAGTGGGAATATTTGACTGAGGACACACATCAGTGGCTAGATATTACTGTTAAAATGCATGGGTATTTTTTTTAAAAAAGCATGCCAACCTCTTGTAGTTATGTTGTCAGTATCTATTTTATGGCCTCTCCCCGGTTAATCAATGTCTTGAATTTGTCAGGATATCTTGAGGGATACCTCCTGTATATGTTTCGTTGTTCTGCACACGTGTACTAGATTCAGTGCAGTGGGTTTTCTTCTACCCCTGGAGCATCTGCACGGCACTGCTTGAGCATCACTCTGAGAAACCCCATGTACACCCTTCTGAGCTTGTTGAAATAAAGACAGTTGACAAATAATAATAACATTCGATTTATATACTGCCCTTCAAGACAACTTAACACCCACTCAGAGCGATTTACAAAGTATGTTGTTATCCCTACAACAACCCTGTGAGGTGGGTGGGGCTGAGAGAGCTCTGGAAGAGCTGGGTAGCTTCAAGTGGAGGAGTAGGGAATTAAACCTGGTTCTCCAGATTAGAGTCCCGCTCCTCTTAACCACTGCACCAAACTGTAAACAAATGTCCATTCTGACTTATTCCCACCTGTGCCTCCCTCTGTCTTTATGGTCCAAGATTTTAGATTGCATACAGGGCAGTCATGTGGATGGTGCTTTATAAATTATTATTATTATCAGGGCTTTTTTCTGGGAAAAGAGGTGGTGGAACTCAAGACCGCCTAATGACGTCACTTTGGGTCAACTGGAACAAGGGGGGAGTTTTTAAAAGTTTAAATTGCCCTTGGCGAAAATGGTCACATGGCCGGTGGCCCCGCCCCCTGATCTCCAGAGAGAGGGGAGTTTAGATTGCCCTCTGTGCCACACAGTGCGGAGGGCAATCTAAACTCCCCTCTGTCGGGAGATTAGGGAGCGGGGCCACTGGCCATGTGACCTTTTTAAAGAGGTGCTGGAACTCCATTCCACCCCATTCCCGCTGAAAAAAAGGCCATTATTATTATTATTATTATTATTATTATTATTATTATTATTATTAAATCAATGAAAGACATTAAAAGAGGACCAATAATTGAGGGGGCTTCTGTGGGGCGGAGGGAACGTGGGTAAGAAGGGGGACATATAGGGCCATTATGCTTGGCTATGAGTGGGAATTATGTGTGCTGCCATGCCGACAGCTGTAGTAGATAGCACAGAACTCATAGCTTAACTCTAGATAAGGCAACTTCAGGTAGTAATTCATATATTTCAGTGTTTCTCCCTGAAAGAATTCCATGCACAAAGGGAAAAGAAATAAAGCTGGGGGGAAGGCTAGAGTCAACTCTCCTCGTCTCTGACATGCTCCTTCTGATATGTGAAGAATCGTCTTTTTTTTCTGTTCAGAAAGAAGCATTGAACATGTTGACCTTCACCTATAAGGGCACAGCCGAGGATCTGCTTTATTTCTTCATTTTTCTGTTGCACGTAGGAACTGGGCCTGCAAGCCTGTCTAAATGAAAAGGTGGGGTAGCATCCTGAGGAGGAGGCTGCGAAGATGTGAAATGCAGGGTTTGGCTGCTGTGTGGATGCACGTTGCTCCCTGTATGGGTCTGGGTTCCCAACTTCCTTCAGTGGGCAGGAAGGAATGGTGGCCCTTGGGGGCTGTGATGTGAGTAGCCAAGATGTGGTCTCTGAGTTACCAGGAAGAGATTGCCCAAATAGATTGAGCTCTCAAACTGGAAGCTAAGGCAAATCACAGAGGAGGATTAAAAGAACAAACCCCAAACTGCAAGGAAGATGAAAGACAGGTGGAATTGTCTTCCCTAAGAGGACTGAAGGAAGGTGCGTAGGGATGGGCAAAGTTTGAAACGAGGGATGTACAAGTAGACTCTCCTTTATTGTGTGTGTGCATGCCTCTGTCCACACGTCATTTGTGATTCTTTTTGTGTCACCCAATTAATTCTTTGCTTTTATGCCACATACCAAACTGATGCAAGAACAGGCATTGGTTCTCATAAGATTTCTATACGTTTTTGTTAGTGTGGGGGAAAAAAGATGACTACCATTGCATCCTATGTTAGAAACAGGATTTTCAAATCAGAACAGTACAGCTATATGCAGGGCTCATTTCGAGGAGGAACGCGCAGGAACGCAGTTCCAGTAGTTCCACAAAGAGGTCACATGTCAGGTGGCCCCGCCCACCTGACTCTCGGCCATTTGCGGCCCATTTCAGCCTGGATTGGGGCCGAAACGGCCCAGATCCGGCCTCTGACGGGTGGTGGATCACTTTCCCACTCAGCAGTGTCCTGATCCTGACCATTTTGGGCCCCTTTTTGGTCATTTTCAGCCCCTTTTTGCAATTTTGGGCCCAATTTCAGCCCTGAATGGCCAGGATTGGGTCCAAAACAGCCAGGATAGGTGATGTCAGGGTGTGTGTGTGGCATATACAAATCAGTTATGCTAATGACACATTTCTGGTGATGTCAAGGGGTGTGGCATATGCAAATCAGTTATGCTAATGAGTTCCTCCAGCTCTTTTTCTACAAAATGACCCCTGGCTATATGTATTAGCAGCATCTCTGCTAGAAACATGCGTGTCTTTGGGCTGAGTCCCACAGCTGCTCTTTATGTGAGGTCTTGGCAGCCCCCACATAACTCTATACAATGAGAACAGAATTGTGCCCACTGGCCCTGCTTCCAGGAACTGCTTCACAGTCGGCAGAACATCTGCAGTGAGCCCTACACGGGGTGTACAAGGAGATGCGAGTGGCCTCTTCTGAATTATTGGGCACGCGGCTCTTTGGTTTTCACAGTATTTCCGATTGTGTGAAAGAGCCTCCCAGCAGGCAGTTGGCGGAATGTCAGAAAGCAGAGCGAAGGGTGTACTATGTATGGCTCTTTATTGTAAAAAAAACTTCTCTCGTTTGATTTTCAGAATTGATAGTCAGTCAGGGCCAGGAAAGCAGTATAGTATCTTTTGCAGCAATATCCCTAACTCCATCCTCTGTGCTTTTCGTTGAGGGGATTGTGAACTGATGTTCCCAGAGGGATTCAAGCAATAGCCTTGTGAGAGTTCCAACATTATTAATATTTAATATTATTATTAGTGTTGCTATTTCTGTATTTAATTTTTATCCCGCCCTTCTTCTCAGGGCAGCTCAGGGCAGCACGGGGATCTCTTGTCTTCTGTTTTACCCTCTCTGCTGCCCTGTCTATTTATCTAAATAAATAAAGACATTAAATTGTATTTATTTAAAACATGTCTAGGTTGAGTGAGTGAGTGACTGGCCTGAGGTCGCCATGTGAGCTTCATAGCTCTGCTGGGGTTTGGACCGAGGCCTTCTTAGTCCTAGCCTGATACTTTAGCCAGTATACCACAATGGTTGTTTTTAAACATTTCCCCCTTCCAGTTGACTTCGCCCATTTCCCCCCTACTTGTCTGACCTTTGTATTGATAGTTATTATAAATGGCATTTAACCATTAGTATTAGTAGTTTTTATGGGATGAGACTTACTTGGTTTTACATTTTTATCTCATGTAGAAGCCTCCTTGCGAGCATTATGATGTTAATAGTAGTAACAACAACAACATTTGATTTATATACTGCCCTTCAGGACAACTTAACACCCTCTCAGAGTGGTTTACAAAGTATGTTGTTATTGTCCCCACAACAACAATCACCCTGTGAGGTGAGTGGGGCTGAGAGAGCTCTGAGAGAGCTGTGACTGACCCATGGTCCCCCAGCTGGCTTCAAGCAGAGGAGTGGGGAATCAAACCTGGCTCTCCAGATTAGAGTCCTGCTGCTCAAAGTGGTTCTCTGGCTAGTACGAGGTATGATTTTTTTAAAAAATAAGTGGGCAGCTGATTTTGAGTCCATTGGCACCTTAGAGACCTTTACGTTTATCAGAGTATCCGAAGAAGAGAGCTTTGAATCTTGATAGCTGATGTCCTGGAAATCTTGTTGGTCTCTAAGGTGCCACGGGACTCTCATCCTTCTGTTCTACTGGAGACCAGCACAACTGCCCACTTAAAACTTAACTATATGAACTGTATCTTGGCTTTAGATTTTTTAAAAAGCAAAATCTCCAAAATGGCTGACAAAAATCACCAAATACAAATGAACAAAAAGAGCAACTTGAAATTTTAAATGCCGTATAGATATATATCTTTAGCAAAATGAGCAGCAGACCTCCCCTACAAGCCCTGTGATATAAATGTGCATTTTTTGATCAGACTTGCATGATTTGTGTCCTGCCTTGTCACCCGTAGTTTTCAAGATAGCTTATATAGAAAATTTAATAAGGATGAGAGCAGCATGACTAAACTGTAACAGAATCGGCAACGTCTGCCTTAATCATCTACATTTTTGGCTAGAAAACAAGCCTGTCATGTTTGGGTTGAATGGCAGACTCCATTACATGGAGATGAATGACACATATAAACACCCCTGATTTGGGGTAAAGGGAGGGGGACAATAGCATGTCACACGTGGCCATCGTCACAATGACCTGACAACTGTCAACCCAGCTGGGATCAGTGGAGAATTTCCTCTGGCCTGGGGGACCTGAAGAACAAGGCCTTGGCTTCTGATTTCAATACTGGACAGGTCCATATAGGTGTTGATAGTCCTTTGGGCTCCTCGGCTCTCTACCATTACTTACTTTATACTGGAATCCCCCATTTTAAGACTGATATCCCACTTTTGTCCCATATCCATGCTTTTTTGTTTTGGGATCTATTCTCCTCAGTAGGGTTGGGATCTGAAAGACTGTGGGGAGTTCTTTGGAAGCTCTGTGTACACAATTTTTGAGACCTCCCTCTCTCCCAAGAACCATGATACTTGGCAAGCGGCCCCAAATCTTAGGAAGAGACTTCAGCTCGCGGTAATGAGAATTGCAGTTGGAGATGGCAAGCAGTGTCATCTCCAACACTTCCCCCACCAAAGTAAATAATTACTGATTCTTGTGAGTAGTTTGTCAGATTTAATAACATGGGGACCTCTGGACAGTCATCTAGCAGAAAAGAATGTAGCCATGAAATAATCCCAGCCGCTTTGGAAATCTCAAAATAGCCCTGAAAGGATTTATGTTCCATTATTTGCAAGGGCCGTTCTTTGGTAAAGCTGTGTATGTTACGATCGGGAAGTCAGGAGGAACATTCCTCTCACCCATTCTCTCTCTCTCTCTCTCGTGGAACACAGCTGTTTATTTTAACAGAATTTGTTGGGCCGGTGATCAGGAGTGGTAGCAAAGGTTGCTGCTTTGTGGACCAGTGATTCTTTATTTTTGAAATCATGTCCGTTTCCCGTGCTGAGTTTCCTCCATGAAACATTTTCAGTTTTTACTTCTTAACCTTATATCAGTTGTGTCAAAGTGGCACTGAAATGCCATTAAAACAACAAAACAAACGGAATAATAATGCAAGTGACAAAACGGCTGTAACAAAAAAGGGCTCAAACTGGTGACTTGAGGTAACAAGAAAAAGTGAAAATGACCATAGATAGGATCACATTCTTACACGGAAGGCACATTGTTTATGTATTTATTTAGTATGTTTTCATTCTCCCTTCTTTCCAAGGGGCTTAGGGTGGCATATGCGGGTCTACCCGTCTCCATTTTACTATCACAACAATGTTGTGAGGTAGGTTAGGCTGAGAGAAGGTGACTGGCCTGAAGTCTCCCAGCGAGCTTCCATGACAAAGTGGCCTCCCCGATCCTAGTCCAAGCTGTTTATGGTATGATATTTTACTGTGCGGGTTGTTCTTACTAATGTTTTATGTCAATAAAATAAACCTACCCATTTGTGTTTATTTTCACTATGTGTACAGGGAAGCCATGGCTAGTCATGGCTTTCCGGTGCGCTCACATGTCATGGAGGATTGTTGCATGCCTTCATCCACAAAAAGGGTTTCTCCCAATTGCATATGTGTGTATAAAGCCTTCTGTGTAGCCAGACCTTTGGTCAGTCCCGCTTAGTATTGTCTGTTCTGACTGGCAGCACCAATCCAAGGTCTCAAGGAAACATCTTGCCATTTTACTCGATATGTTAGGGACTGAATCTGGGAAACTTCAGTACACAGAGGATGTGTCTAGCTCCCTTATTCAGATATTTATACTAATTTATTTATTTAGATATATATACACTCTTGCTTGTCTTCCTAATAGGAATCCAGAGTAGCTTCTGACATCTCTCTCCCTTCACTTTACCCTCACAACCATCCTGTGAGGGAAAGTTAAGCAGAGAGCTCAAAATCACGCTTCCATGTAATCTGGAAATGTGAGGAATGTGTGTGTGTGTGTGTGTGTGTGTGTGTGGATGGGGGAATTGGGGGCAAGAGGTGGCTCTTCATTTTTAGTTTTCCTTCCTGAAAGAGGACTGAGTGAAGGGACTTGTTAAGGAGAAACATGAGACTATTTTTCCCTTCCTGGAAGAAGCAGTAGAGTGCAAGAACAAAAAGTGGCTTGTACGATCAGAATACCAGTGGCAAAAATACTCCATAATAATAACAGCAACAACATTTGATTTATATACCACCCTTCAGGACAATTTAATGCCCACTCAGAGTGGTTTACGAAGTATATTATTATCCCCACAACAAACAAACAAACACCCTGTGAGGTGGGTGGGGCTGAGAGAGCTCCTAGAAGCTGTGACTCACCCAAGGTCACCCAGCTGGCTTCAAGTGGAGGAGTGGGGAATCAAACCTGGTTCTCCAGATTAGAGGGCTGCTGCTCTTTACCACTACACCAAACTGGCTCTCAAACTGTACCATAGCATCATTGTACACATGCCTCCTTAAAAATATTTCCACTTTATGAGACAACTTGGAGGGTTCGTGCAGTTGAGCCAACCCTGCCAAGGAGGCAGTCTGTGAATCATGGCCTTGTATAGCGATATCATATGCTTAACAGTCTTTAACGAGGCATTTCTTCATTCGCAGCTGTGAAGAGAATATGGACTCTGCCAAAGTAAGACCTGGATCCTGCCACATATTCTTAAAGATCATTCATATATAGGCCTCGCCATGTTCTGTTCCACTCCTCTCCTTCATACATGCCTGACCCAGGAAGATCATGGAAGCTTCCTGGCCATAGGCAGAGAACTAGGGTGAGAGGTCCTGGTTTGTCCATGCAGTCCAGGCATTTCTTGTCCAAGCCTCCCTGCTCAGTCTAGGGGTTTTTTTGCACACGGTTCTGGGATATGGCTTGATTTCTCTCAAGCTTTCTGCTTGAGGTGGCCCTTGAAGCTGGCTTGGAAGCCCAAATTGAACCAGTCACCTGCTTTTCTGCTAGATCAGGTGGGAAGAACTGATCTAGTGGCCAAGTTAGATTGGCTGCTCTGCTTGCCAGTGACCTTCAGGGTTGATCTTAAACAATAAAGCCCCTTTTAAACCTCCTCTTCCCCATCTCCAGGGATGCCTGTCCCCATATGTAGGGCTGGTTCTGGAGGGCAGCGAGGTCAACAAAGAGAGTAAAACTTCAAGAACACTTTTACTCTCAAGCTACTCGGAACACCTCAGAAGCAATACGAGAGGATGCTCAGTTGGCAGGCCCAACTCTAACGCGAGTGCCCTGCCAGCTCAGGGGCCTTGCTTGAGAGGGAAAGTTCATGCTCTGAGAAGAGGGGGAGACAGGGGGAAAGGGAGGAGTCTTTTCTGTGACCCACTTTCCTGTGGCAGGTAGAGCTAACCCTCAGGAATTCCTAGGGGAGTTCTCTTGCTCAACCCTAGTCAAGCTGAATTGGGTGTCCATGCAGGAGCACATTCCAATACGGCTTGTGCAGGAGAACTTCCCCAAAAACTGTGCCTCGTGTTGATTAAGGGGAGGGGGGGCATGTGACGGAGATACTCCACTCTGCACAGCAGCTGCATTAAGCACAGGATAAAGCTGCATATAAATATTTTAAAGCAACAAGTTAAAGTCCTTCTTGTCACTTCACCATGCCACAGGATTTGAGTCCAGAGGCCCTTAGAGGCGAGCAAGATTTTCAGTGCATGAGCTCTTGAGAGTCAGAGCTCCCTTCTTCAGATAAAGGGGGGAATGGAGCCTTTATATCCGCCCCAGTCTGGAGCTGCGAGAGGTATTGCAAAGAAGGGAATTAGGATATTCCGACACAATGCAGCTTAGCATTTGAAGTGAGATAGAAATCTCTTATTTCTATTAAGCCCTGGAGGTTCCATTTTTCTGAACTTGTGAATGAACTCAAGTTCAGCAATCTCACATTTTAATCTGCCCTCGAATCTTCTTTGTTTGAAAACAGTCACTTAACCCTGCAGTTTATAGTGTTGCTGGTGGATACATGTTGCTTTCAGTGATAAACCAATCTATATCTGGGAATGCTGATGGATATTTTCTTCCCCCTTTCTTGCAGCCCAATGATGGACAGGAATGGAAGTGTCATAAGGCATCTTGCGCACAATTCAAGAACTGGCATGCTGCATTCAAGAGTCCAGATTTCCAAATGTGACCACAATGGATAATCTGGTGCATTTCCCCCCTTTCCCAAATGCTTTCTCAGAGTAGTCACTTCATAACTAGGATTCTCTTGTCAGCGGTATCACATCCTCAACCTCTCACTTTAAATTGTGCTGCCCTTTTAAGGGTATTTCTAGTGTATGGATTTTGTAATGATTCACAAACTGATCCTGTGTATATCGATATATGACATTGATTGTATCAAGGCAGTGTTGGCAACATAGGGCTGCCAGCTCCAGGTTGGGAAATTCCTGGAGATTTGGGGGGTGGACCCTGGAGAGAGTTGGGTTTGGGGAGAAGAGGGACCTCAGCAGAGTATAATGCCATAGTCTGCCTTATAAAATAACCATTTTCTCCAGTTCAGGATGAATAACTGTGTTAGTCTATCTGTAGCAGTAGAAGAGAGCAAGAGTGTGAAGTATCCGAAGAAGCGAGCCCATACCCTACCACAAATTTTGTTACTCTTATCGGTGCTACTGGACTCTTGCTCTTTTCTACATTTTCTCCAGGGAAACTGAACTCCAGGGCCTGGAGATCCATTGTAATTCCAGATCTCCAGCCACCAACTGGAAGTTGGCAACTCTAACTAGACCCAAGCCCACTAGGAGAGAGATCACATCTTGATAGAGTTGCTAACCTCCGAGTAGGAAAATTCCTGGAGATTTGGGGGTGGAGCCTGGAGAGGGCGGGGTTTGGGGAGGGAAGAGACCTCAGAAGGATTAGAATGCCATAGAGTACCCCTCCAAAGTGTTCCCTGATTTTCTTCAGGAGAACTGATCTCTGTGACCTGGATATTGGCGTAATTCCAGGAGATCTCCGGGTTCTATTGGAGGTTGGCAAGCAAGCCACTGCCAAGTTAAATTAAGTTATCAACAAACATCAAAAAGAGATTGTTATATTATTTGCTGCCAGGCTGTAGGCCTGGCATGGAAGCTGAACAAAGGGCAAGCCCTCTTGTGATTGCTAAAGGTCTTTTTTTTTTTGCCTTGGCCATAAGCAAAGAACACTTAAGAGAAGAACTGTATAAAGAGAAATGAGGAAGTTGGCAGAAGAATCCTGTGCTGGGTATCTTCCCACCTCTTGGGGCAAATGATTGGGGGAAAGAAAATGATCTGTTGCCACACAGCATATTTCAGCAGAATAATAGTAGGGACTTGTGTGATTCTCTCAAAAAGAGGAGCAACATGAAACTGTTGTGCCTGAAAAGAGCCATCTCCTCCAGTGCCCCACTCAGTAAGACACTGGGGGCTTGGGGGCTAGGAGTAAGGAGAGGGTTAGAGTTATTTTGTTGACGCAGCAGCGGAAGGGAACCAGGCATTAGACGCCCTCAAAATTATTTCTCTCTGGCCTCTTCCTTGAGCAGTGGGGTTTGATAGCATTTATGACATCACAGTATCAGTGTAATTAATTACAGTTAGAAATTTCAGTATGCATGTCACCATTTTAGTGCAAAGTCAGCTCCTATCACATTTGCGCGTGTGTGAGCCTACAGAATAAGCCATTTTCTTGAGTATGTTACCTTTTAAGATTTTCTTTCTGCCTGAATGTATCTGGCAAACAAACTGTATTATTAAACCATTATCTTCTGAGACAAAGCTCTGAATTCTTGCCTTCAGTACTCAATGTAACTAAACACTGCTTCTGAAAATAACTAAGCAATTGCAAACTGCTTATAGCAAACACATAAGAAATCACTGCTTGTATTAGGTCTATTAGCATACTATTATTATAGTTGAGTTTGGCCATGGTATCAGTCATGAAACTAAATGTGTAGTTACGCTCATAGTTGATTCAGATTTCATTAGTATGTGAGTGAATTCTGCAGATTTAGGGCCAGTCTGAGATTGTCAACCCACAGGAGGGTTGGGGGGACAGGAAACCGGGGGGTGGAGATGACATTGTATGAACTGCTATGTCACTTATAGGGGAAACCTAGAAATGACATAGGGTGGCTTTAGGCATTGCCAGAAATTCTATGGTAAAACCAGGGGTCTGCCAGCAAGCCTTCTGCCATAGCTGTAGAGTTGCCATTTGTGGGTTGAAGAAATTCCTGGAGATTTGGAGGTGGATTCTGGGGAGAACTGGGTTTGGAGAAGGGAGGGACCTCAGTGCCACAGAGACCACCCTCCAAAACCTCCTGTCATTTGCATTGCACCAGATAATTTTGTGGACCAAAGCAGGGGTAGATCCACCCTCTCATCTTTCTCTTTTTGTTTGTTTGTTTATCTGTGTTTATTTGCTGACACAAATAAGCCAGAGCTTTGTATTGAGGCAAGCAGTCCTAGATGGGAAGGGGGAAAGTAGGTAGGCATTTAGGTTTGTGTTCAGAAAAGCTCTTGGTATCAGAGAAGAGGAAAAGATTCAGTCCTGACCTGTACAACAATTATTCTCTGTAAGGATATATTACAGCAGCTTGTTTCGTCTGATTATAAAGCTACCCTCTCTCAAATGCCCCCTGTATCACTGAACAACATCATTCTCTTATCGTTTAAACTGAGATCCACCTCAATTGTGCACATCATTCTGTGACTACTTGGTAATGATCGGTCCATTGACAACTCCTCAGTGCACTGCTCATGTTTGTGTTGGAACTGATGGATTAGGGTTGTCAACTTCCAGATGGGACCTGCAGCTCCCCCAGAATTGCATCTGATTGCCAGACTGCAGAGGTCGATTCCCCTGGGAGGGGTGTGTGTGTGTTCTGTGCCATCAAGTTGCCTCTAACCTATGGTGACCTTATGAATGACAGACCTCCAAAACGTCCTATCATTAACAGACTTGCTCAGATCCTAAAAACTGGAGGAAGTGGCTTCTTTCATTGAGTTCAGCCATCTCGTTTTAGGTCTTCCTCTTTTCCTATTGCCTTCTACTTTTCCTAGCATTATTGGGAAACAATGGGAGATGGGAGATAATGGCTTCTTTTGGAGGGTGAACACACTATGACATTATTCCCCACTGAGGTCTCTCCCCTCCCCAAACCCCATTCTCCCTGGGCTTGGCACCCAGATCTTCAAGCATTTCCCAATAAGGAGTTGGTAACCTTATAAAGAGCACTGCACAGCATCTCTCTGCACTAGGTTTCCCTGATATGGCCAGGCAGCCAATGGAAGATGGGCAGTGGTGACACTGGAGGGGAGGGCATTGTTAGAGGTGTTGTGAGGTCACGTCTGGGGAAAACTCACATGGGGCATCAGTCCTTTCCAAGTATTGCCTGAAGTTTCTGGCATATGCTAGAGAAGACTGAGGTAACTTCTGGGTAGGCTTGAAGGCTACGGAGGCTCTACCCTCTGCTTTGGCGAGTGGGGTCTATAGTATTATAACTTACTGAGGTGCCTCCCCCCAACCCTCACTCTCCCCAGGTTCCATCCCCAGATCTTCTAGAATTTCCCAAGCTTGAGTTGGCAACCCTACCTCATAGATTTGCCATCTCACACCCAATACCAAAGTTGTATAGTTGGGCCCTAAGTGTGTATCAATAAGACTTGCAAATTATTTTTTGCTGTGTGTTGCGGGAGAGGGAATCTCTGATATTAAGACTCCTTTCCCCCAATGGTCTCTGTAGTATCTCAGCATCGTCCTGTAATGAATGGTGGGAGTAAAGTCCCAAATTTGATTTAGTTAAATAAATGGTGGCGGCAAATGTCTTGGGAGGAATATTCTCTGAGGTCCCTTCCAAGGGTGGCTTTGACATCCTTTGCACCGGTTAATCAGCTTTATTTTTACATAATAGAGTGGTGAGCTTATGTGGAGAGAAGAAGGGCTATTTATGGCGACAAAGGAGGCTGAAAAGAGGAGTTCGAATCAGAAAATACTTGTGCAAAACTAAAATCATGGAGGTAAGATCAGTTTTATGCCAAAAGAAATGTTTTCTCTCCTGTGTGTGTTATGTGCCATAAAGTTGCTTCCAACTTATGGTGACCCTACGAATTAACAACCTCCAAAGTAGCCTATCATTGATAGCCTTGCTCAAGTCTTGCAACCTGGAGGCCGTGGCTTCCTTTACTGAGTCAATCCATCTCATTTTGGGTTTCCCACTTTTCCTACTGCCTTCTACTTTTCACAGCATTGTTTTCTTTTCCGGTGAGTATTCTCATGATGTGACCAAAGTAGGATAACCTGTTTTATGGAGAATTGTGGCTTGATTTGATCTAGAACTCTCTTATTTGTCTTTTTGGCCTTCCGTGGTATCTGTAAATCTCTCCTCCAGCACCACATTTCAAATTCACATTTCTATTTTCTTCCTAGATCCAGAGGAGTTAGCCGTGTTAGTCTTGTAGTAGCAAAATCAAAAAGAGTCCAGTAGCACCTTTAAGACTAACCAACTTTATTGTAGCATAAGCTCTTGAGAATCGCAGTTCTCTTCATCAGAGCATGGAGGTGTCTAGCAGAGCCCCTTTAAGTCCATTGCCTGTATTGGTTCAGGCTTCTAAGTTTCCACAGGCCCAGTCCTAGCTTAACACCCTGGGAGCAGAATGTCTGGCTCAGCCAATTAACTGCACCTGCAAGCTGTTGCCGAGAGGGGGGGCCTTGAGAAACAAGGGAGTCTTATCTCAGTTCCCGCCTAGCAACGCGGATTGACGGCACCTCTGATTGGCTAGGAATCCGAGAGGGGGAGGTTGGCTCCTCTCAGCCCTCAGGTGGCTCCAGGCGACTTTTCCACCAGCCTGAGGGAGATTTTTGCTCCAGGCCAGGCCTGACGACCAGACCTGCCTGGTATAGTTTAAGGAGTATGTGAGTGAGTATAAGCCTCAAGTTTCCCTCAGAGAAATGCTAAGTGAGCCAGCTTTCTGTTTTAGTCAGCTATAGTTACAATAGACAAGCTTTTATTGTTTTAAATGCCTTTTGCTTGTGCCTTAGTAGAGTGGTTCCTGCTACTTGCATACATTCTTCTGAAGTGATAAACACCTTTTATGTAAGCCTTGTGTCTGTGAGTGTCTGGCCAAGGGTGTGCAGAGTCCCCCAGGTTGGAAAAGAACCCGGAGACCGGTGAGTCTCAACAGGAGGGCTAAGGGCTCTTCTTCCAGGAGGCCTGCGAGGGGTTTGAGTGGCTGTAAGCAGCACTTGACACGGCAGGCGGGAGGCAGCCCCTTGGGCCCTTATCCTGGATAGGAGGGCAAGAAGAAACTGGTCAGGTATATAGGTGGAGAGGGAAGGGAGGAGTAGATGCAAACAGCTCCTTCTGATATGGAGATCAGTTTGCTTCTGTAAAGGAAGTCAGTTACCTGTGATAATGAGATAACCATTCATAGTCTCTATTCAGTCCCAGCTTGACAGAGTCAAATTTGCATATGAATTCCAATTCAGCAGCCTCCCGTTGGATTTTGTTTTTGAAAGGTTTCTGTTGAACGACAGTGACCTTTAAGTCCTTGGTGGAATGTCCTGGTAGATTGAAGTGTTCTCCCACTGGTTTCTGGACGTTGCCATTTTTAATGGTCAGATTTGTTGTTACCAGAACTGCTCTTTATTATAATGGGGAATTAGCTGTAGCAGTCTGTAACTATTAATAATAAGCGAGGATCATAACCTATGTATACGGAGGTCCCGATCCCAGACACTCTAGTGAAAAAGAGGCAGACAAGGAGTAAGGTCCAAACACGTGTATTGAGTGTAGCGTAAGCCTAGCTTGCACAATCATACAAGGAACACACAAGGTCTAAGAAATACAGAGTAGGAAATACAGAGACGTTCGCATTAGCGGGTTCCCAACGATGGTAAGGGAAATACTCACAATCCTGGAGCGAAGCAGAGACACGGCAGCGAGGGTGGCCCAATGCCAGCACTGGGACCACAGACGGACAGCAAGGAGGTCTGGATAGGGAATGGCCGAGGCACCGAGTGGTCTGGGAGACCAGCTTAAATACCCCAAAACGTACCCTGGGGCTGGTGCTGTACTTGGTGGTTCTCACAGATTAAAACAAAGGGTCTAATGGGCTACTGAATGGCTTGGATGGGCCACTTTGGTAATCAGATTGTGATAAGTGACACCTCAGGAAGAGGGGACAAAAGAGGGAGGGGGAAATCCAAGTGGGCGGAAAGGATGTTCCAGCGGACGGGGCTTGTCCTGATGTCATCAGCTTCTGGAATGCGGAGGTTTCTTTGAGATGCATTCTCTAAGTGCTTGGGATGGTCGGCACTTAGTTCTTCTCCGGGGCGGCTCCTAAGATATGCAGAGCGGGGCGAGGGGCTCTCGCTGCGGACGTGGTGTGCCCGCTTCGCCAAAATGGCTTCCCAAAGCAGTCCTCTTCCCAGGGTCTTCTGGCTGCCTGAGAACATGGATGCCGGCGGGGCATAGCTGGGGCTGGATAGCAGGCTGCCCGGTAGCGAGGGCAAGCTCGGCGGCCGGCCCGCGGGAGGCTCCAGGCGGGAACTGACCAGGGAGCGCCTAGCCAGGCTCGCTGGAGGTTTCCCCGGCAGGCGCCCGGCTGCTAGCAGCGGCTTGGGCCCATATGAGGCAGGCTTCCATGGAGGCAGCGGGAACAACACTTTAAAACACAGTCCAAAGCAGGGAACAGGCACGGTCCGTGGCAGATGGCAAAGCAGGCACGGGGAACACAGTCCAAACGCACACTGGGAGGTCCAGATACAGGGCAGGGCAGGGCTACCCAGGAAAAGAGTCTTTTGTGCAGTTAACCAAACATGGAGTCAGCAAACTACACAGTCTATTGCAGCCGCAAGGTAATTGACACGCAGGCAGGAAACTGACACGTGTATCAGAGCACACACGTGCAAAGCAGTCTTTGGTGCAGCAGTGAAACAGTAATGCAGGAAACTTTAACACAGTTCATAGCAGGCTTCAAAGCAGGGGAGGGGGCCTACTTGGCAACAATTCCCCCCCTCGGAGACCCCGGGACGTCAGGCGCGCGGGTCTCCGAACTTGACTTCAAAGGCGAGGTGGTCGGCAATGTCCGGTGGTCGAGCTTCGAGCGAAGGAGTGGGAAGGGAAGGGGGAGGAGGCGTCACTCAAAAATTTAGTTTGGAGAACCACCTAACCGAATAAGTGCAATTTAGATCAGCCAATGGGCTGCAGGTCTCTGGGTTCACACCAGGGGGTGTGCTAAGTGCAATCGTCAGAATAAATAGTCATAATTCATAAGCAATAACAATTCATGGTGATATGAGCGGCAATGAGCAATTCATGCATATAAATAGCAATAATTCATATTTGTGTACATTGATTAATTCATGGATGAAGGTAATTTATACGGAATTCATGATGGGTTAAAAGCATTAAAAACCAGGAGCAATTCATATACATGGATTAATTCATAAGCATAAGATTTAAAAGCAAAGACAATTCATGGTTCAATTCATGAATGTAGGAGTAAAAGCAATTCACACAGGATAAAAGTGAAATGTGCAAGCAAGGCATAGGTCAATTCATCGATACAACATGGGAGTAATTCATGTGTGGTTAAAATAATAAATATATATGCATATATGAGGTTAAAAGCAATCGATAGGATAGAACAATTCATAAGAGATTAAAACCAGTATATAAATAAAAGCAGCAATAATAAAAGCAAGTGCGTGGAAACAATTCATGAGGGGTAAGCGGCGGAAGGGCTCATAGGAGGTCAAAAAAAAATAAATAAACTCTGCAATTAAAACCCAAATCAATATGGCTGGATTAAAATCAAATTCATAGACTAGAACTGCCTCGGCGGAGGGAGTTGGGTTAAGAAGGCAATTCAGAAGGTTAAAACCAAATTCATCGGGATAAAGTTCATGGGCGCACTTGCAATAGATAGAGGGGGGACTAGTTCGGGGCTAAATTCATGGGAGTAAAATTCATAAAAGGTAATGGCAAGAAATTCATAAAACAATAGAGCAACGAAGATCACAGACGGCTCAGTCTGCAGTACAGCTGCTAGACTGGGTTGCATATTTACAGAAACAGGCAAACTGAGTCCATGTGTTCCAAAACACACTTCCACCCCCCCCTGGCTGTCTGCGTCAATCCGCAGAGCAGGGTCGGCAGGCGGCGAGAAGGGCTTCAGACACACAGTTCTAGTCCTCATGGAGGTAGTGCCGCTGGCGGTTCGAGGGCTGGCCGTGGGCTGGGAGGTGGAGAAATATGTCCCCCCCCTAGTCCACAAGAGGGCCTCGGAGCGGTATCCGGCAGCAGAGCGTCCATGGGGCCGGTGCAGGATTCATACACATAATAAACATAATCATAGTTCATAACACCATAAATAATAACACAAGCACGGGATCAAAATGGGGCGCCAAGAACGACCTTTAAGGCAGGAGGAGGTCGGGGTTATAGTGATCCAAGCGGTAAGACAGTTGGAGTTGCTGGAGCTGTCGGCGGCTCCAACAGCCCAAATAAAGCAGTGAGGCACACAACAAAACTTGGAAGGCCAAAATAACAACGATCGGGTGCAGAGCCAAATTGTAAATTCCAGTGGCAGTGGGGCTCCAGCCAAAGAGGGTTTCCCACCACGAATGCTCGCCGGTGGTCTTAATCCGCTGGGCAAGATCCAAAATCTCCTTTCCGTTGTGGGACACAACCAAAGCAGTAGTGTCCCCGTCCCTCTGGATGCTCTGGAGGATGCGGTGGAGCTGGGGGTGGGCCAGGAGCTCGTGGATTAGCTCCAGGCCGATGCCGAGGGAGATGGGCTTCACATGTCGATAGATGGAGGGTGCCACCAGGATCTCTTCTTGGGTCCAGACCGGTACCGTGTAGGTGAAGTCGCAGGCTGCCACCGAGGACAGGTTGCAAAAGCAGCGATTGACTCCCGGGATCACGGGCTTCAGCTGGAACGAGTTCAGGACCACAAAATCGCAGGCCGTTCGCACGCATGCACATCCTTTCCCAAGGTAGACCACAGCGGAGCTGTTCTCCTGGACGACCTCAAAAGAGCACTTGTTGAGGGCGTCGACTTGCGGGGCTACACAGGGGTGATGAGGTGCAAAGGCTTGGTCCTGGCAGATGAAGCCGGTCTGGTCTCGATGCTGGCACCCTTGGAGGCTGACGAGCTGCCATCCGGTCGGGGTGAAGCGGGCCCAATGGTCGGGGTGGCGGGCGTAGAGGACTTCGGTATCGCTGACTTGGAGTCCCAGAGGCACGACTGGATACACATGGAATGACTCGTGCGCACTGGCCGTTAATAAAAATAATTTAAGCTCCTGGGTGGTCGGTGAGAATGAGGAATTTACAAGAGACCACCAGGATTCAAGCTCCAGTTCTATGGGTGACAATTGGGGCGTAATCAATCTTTTAATTTCCAGGGGCAAGTGCCCGTCCGTGGCTTGCCGAATTAGCCCCATGGCCACAGCCTGATTTAATTGTTGGGCTACATGCCATGGCTATTGACACGTTGCGTTCAAAAGACTGTGTTCCTTTGAGCAGCAGAGAAAAATCTCTTTCAATTTGACTCTCCCAGTTAACTAAAATGGAGCTGATCTCGTGTTGCCCATTCGAAATGGAATTTAGGGACTGCACCACCGGTTTACCTAAGTCAGAGATGCTAGTCGTGACATGGGCAAACTTATTAGCGAGAGTCTCAATGTTGACCGAATCCATGATTGCTAAGCCTCCGGCTGCAGGAGCAGTCCAGTCGGCAATGCTTCGTCTGGCACGCGAGAGAGAGGGGGAGGGATCGATCCACAGTTGTAGCCATGCATTCCAACCCTTGCTACCGGCCTCCAGATAGGGAGCGCACTGCGGCAGCCTCTGGGTTACATTTAGCTCAGCTAAGTCTATGCGGATCTCTTTTAAAGACATTTGCGGGCGGACTAGAACTCTCTCTCGAATGTCAGTTTTCAAAACATGGGAGCCCACTATGTGCGTGCCGCCTTGGCTTAATTGTTCATTGCTAGCAATCAAAGGGTCAATTTGGATGGCGTGGGTCTCCTGGGTCCGGATCAGCAGGGAATAATTGCCTGGTTCGTGAGTCAAATTTACAAAGAGCAGCCCAAGCCGGTGAAATTTCTCTACTAGGGGCTTGGTTTGGCATTCGGGCGTCTGTTGAACCAGTATCCAATCGGGTGGGCCATGTTTGGCTAGGTCTTCCTCTTTTACAATCCAGGTCAGGTTCTCCCAGCGTTCTATAGCAAAGGAGAGAACTGCACCTGAAGGGGGCGTGATAGTGACTGATGCAGATTCAGTGGTAGTGGTGCCTAGTAGGATGGTTATTCTAAAGGGGTCTCCTGCCTTCCATACTGCGGCTGACACTAAAATAACTTCACAGTATGGTCCGAAAGCCTCAGTGACAAATGGCGAGGTTTCGAAATTGGCAGGGGTGGTATATTTGTCTACCACCGGGACTGTGGTGGGGGCTGGCCTGATACGGGGAAGAAACATACAAGGAATCGGAGCGAGTGGTGAAACCGTATCAGTAGGCGAGTAACATACTAATTCTTGGGACAGAGTCTTTACTCCCACACATAAAATAACGAGTTCTGGGGGTTGGATCCACTGCTCTGCACAACTGCGGAAGTTAGTGCGATCCGTGGGGGTGGTCATATTGCTCTGCTGTACAACCTTGCAGACCATCATTTCGTTTCCTGCTAGTGTATTGATGCATCTCCAGTGGGGGTAGGGCATTAATTTGGACGGGCGTCCCTCTATTAGGGTGCCTGCCAGCACGAGCAAACACAGAGTAGCCAGGTGCCTCATCTCCTGGCCTTCCTTTTCCTTGCTGTAGTGAAAATATCCTGGGGAGACCTGCGGATATAAGTACAGGTTCCCTGAGTTTATTGCAGCAAAATAAAATAAAGTAAAGCGGGGAAAACGGAGGGCGTATTTCTGCCAGCACTGGCTATTAGGTGGGGCTCGAACGAGAAGTCCTGGAGCACTAAGCGAGCCTTCCAGCTTGTTGCTCTGGGGAACTCCTGTACGAAGGTTTCTTTCTAAAGCGTGTATATTTCAGGGGGGACGTCTTTACGTCGAGCGAGGGTCGGCTGTGCGTTAGGCGGGATTATGCAAACTCGCCCCAGGGGTCCCTGGGTGCCTAGGCTATGTGGCCTTCAGGTGCCCCTTGCTCGGCGGCGGGCTATTTTTATTTTGCGGGCTGAGAGCTGTCGGTCCGGCCCGGCCTGGCCTTGCCGTTTCAGAACGAAAAAAACTAGAGAGCGGTTTCCAGCAACTATAAGGGTTGCTGCTTAAGGAGACCTTCATTCTATTTGCTAAAAATTATTTTTAAGTAGGGGTGGTTAGGGTTGAAGGTATGTTTTATGATGGTTTGCTTTTGCTTTGCCTTTTTCCCTCTGCTTTTTTGCAGGACCTCATGTATGTATTTCGGCGGATCATATTTTTTCCTAGGATCAATTTTTGGAGGGACTCCCTCGGGAGGCCCCAATTTCATGTTAAAAGAAAGAAACACACAAAGCAAAAGCACACGGGCGTGGGTTACTTTCAGGTTGCCCTCACTTGGAAGGCCTGGCAGGGCTTCATTATAACTTCAATATGTCTCCCCCCCTTCTTTTCCCTTGTACGGTACGGGCAAGGGAAAAGATTACGTGGGGCGGGTGGCTGCTGGCGGAAAGGGCCGAAATGGAGCCGAAGGCGCTCGGCAGCGTTTATCGAAAAGCGGCGGAGACGGCCGAGATCTGCCGGCACCACTGGGTCTGGGTGAATCGGGGGTCATCTTGGCGCGGGGGATTCTGGCTATGTAAATGAGGCACGCTGCCCCTTGTGCGTGGCGAACGCACCTCAATAACACATTCCAGAGGGCACATATTTACAAAATACTGGCGGGTCTTTTACCTTTGCACTAAAGCGTACTAGATGGTGGCGCCGTATAGCAACTCACCATGACGGATACGAACATTAGTAAAAGAGGGATGTTGGGCTATTTGGGGATCCTTTTCCAGGGGAGGCACGGCCCTCAAAGCCAAAGCCGACCATCATGCGAAAGCGTGGGTCTGGCAGGTGAGACCCCGAATCTACGTAGATGCGGGATCTTCACCAGCACGGCGGGTGAAATGTTTTCAAACAAAGAAATCACCTTATTTGGTGGTTTCACCGTTGGAAGACTGCATTCACTTTTGGGCTAAAGCCTCTCCAAACACTTTCACACACAGCAAATCTCTTTTGCCTGTGCAATTTTTTCCGAACATGTGGCTTAAAAATCCAATTAAGAATCACTTTCGGTGGTGGTCCTATTTGGCTTTGGTTGCCGTGTCTTCCCCAAGGGTCCCAACTGTGGGGCCCGCCCAATGAAGTTAAAGAATAGAACTGGAAAAACTTTTAACATTCACACCTATATCTACATGTTCTACTGTTTCTTTTATACTAAGGCTATAAAGGTCTGGTCTAAGGGGACGCAGGGTATCTCTGGCCCAGGGTGAAGGGATATCTGGCGAATCACTGGGCAGAGGGGGGCTGGGCTGGTGGCGGCTCCCCCAGGGTCATACACAGGAGGGGCGGTTTGCAGCGGCTTCCCTTTCCATTCCTTTAATTGAGAGGCGTGAAAGTATTTTAGCCAAGTGCCTCCTGTCTTCCTCTGGATAGCTACCTGATAGACGCCTGGGGAGACTCTTTTCGTGATGGGGACTGGGCCTTGCCATTTGGCTGCTAGTGAATGCGCCTTTTGCGAGAACTTCCTGTACAGAACGAGCTGTCCTTCCTCCCAATGCCTGGGGTTCCTGACCCATCCTAATTTGCGGTCCATGTCTTTCTGAGCTGTGCCCAACTTCTGGGCCACTTGCATGTGGACGGCGTGTATGGATGAGAGCAGGTCTTGGACCCAAGCGTCATTAATCACTACGGGCTGCATATCAGAAGGGAGCTGCGTATCTAGCCAGAAGGCTTCCGGGAGCTGCATTCTTCGCCCTGTCATTACCATATGGGGTGTGAGCCCGTGAACTGCGGTAGTGCCTCTAATGGCCATTAGGATTATGGGGAGTTTTTCATCCCAGTCTCTCCCGGAGGAGCGAACCATCTTGCGGAGAGCCTCCTTGAGGGTCCGGTTGGTTCTTTCTATGGCGCCTGAAGCTTGAGGGTGGCCGGCTATGTGGAAACGTTGCTGGATGCCCAGTGCTTTACAAAGCTCCTGTGTGACTTCTCCGATAAAGTGTGAGCCTAAATCAGAGTCCATGACTTTCACAATGCCCCATCTTGAAAAGACATTGTTGAATAGTAGTTTGGCTGTGGTGGCTGCATTGTTGCGCTTGCACGGAAACGCTTCGACCCATTTGCTAAAGGGGTCTATGACAGTGAGGCAGTAGCGATTGCCGCGAGCAGTGGGGGGGAGGGGGCCGATAAAGTCAATCTGTATGCGAGCCCAGGGTCCATCAATTCTCTGATGCTGGAGGGGAGCTCTAGGTCCGGTGGGGTCTGCATTGACCATAGCGCAGGACAGACAGTTGTCTACCCATTGCGCTACTTCGGTGCGCATGCCAGGCCACCAACCAACCTCTTTTACCCTTTCCAGAGTCAGGTCCTTGCCTCGGTGTCCCTGCTCGTGGACGAACTGAATTAGGTCGGCCCTAACTTCCAATGGCACTACCCAGTGGCGTTCGCCGGTTGCATCTACTGCCCAAACTATGCCTTCTTCTTCTCTGATCATGAGTCTCCCTGTCTGATCTCTTCCTGCGGCTAGGAGGTCGGCTATTTCTGGGTCAGGTAGCTGCAGTTGTGCTAGGTCTAGTGTTCCTGCGGTTCCCTGAGCTTGGCTGCGGGCTTGTGCCCGGGTGGTGACAGGGCGGAGGGGACAATCGGTGGCTGATTCCGGTAGGGGAGCATTTTCAGTGGCGGCTGCCTTGGCTGCAAGGTCTGCCTGGTCATTCCAATAAGCGGTCTCTGAGTTGGTCTTCTGGTGTCCCTTGACATGGGTCACCTGCGTTGGGCCTGAGCGGGACTGAAGGAGTGCTGCTACTTGCTGCCATAGCTGTAGGTGGGCTACGGGTTTCCCATCGCTAGCTCTCCACCCCTGATTCTGCCATACCGGGAGCCAGACGGTGGCGGCTTTGGCCGTCCAATCCGAGTCTGTGTAAATGGCAAGTGGGCTTTCTGGGGGCTCAAACTCGAGCACTGCCAGAAGCGCTTGCACCTCAGCCGCTTGGCTGGAATGGGGGCGGGCTGGACCTTTGAGGGTATGGGAGTCGCTCACTCGCACGGCGCCGTAACCTGTCCGAGGGGAGCCTCCAACGTGAAAGGAGGAGCCGTCACAGAACCAGCATGTGAAGCCGTTCTGTCGGGCTTCCTCTAGCGGGACTCCCCAAGTGACTGGCCAAACAACCTGCGGTGGCGGGTCCAGGGGGCACTCGTGCTCGGTCCCGGTTACTAACAGGCCATAGGGGGCTGGTGGCTCAGTGGTTTCCTTTTTAAACTCTACTCCGCGGTTGACCAGGGCCAGGGTCCACTGTGCTATGCGGGCGTTTGAGACTTGTCCATCTTGTATCTTGCCAGACAGAATATATTTGAGAGGCGTGTGAGTGGTTTGAACTATTGTACGTGAACCTCCTATGATAAATTCCCAATGGGTCAGGCTCCAAACTAGAGCAAGGCATGTCTTCTCGCATGGGCTAAACTTAGTTTCTACTGCGGTTAGGTTGCGAGAGGCATAGGCTACTAC
Organism: Eublepharis macularius; assembly: GCF_028583425.1. Taxonomy (NCBI): domain Eukaryota; kingdom Metazoa; phylum Chordata; class Lepidosauria; order Squamata; family Eublepharidae; genus Eublepharis; species Eublepharis macularius. The sequence continues at coordinate 6,596,119 of NC_072790.1, read as the reverse complement.
TCTAGCGGTTCCCGCTTGCTGCTGGGTGAGCGTGGCTCCTATGCTCTTGTCTGATACTGCTAACTGGATAAAGAATGGCTGGGTGACATCTGGATGGGCTAGGGCCGGGGCTGCGGCCAGGCTGCGCTTTAGCTCGGCTAAGGCTGTCTGTTGCTCCGGTCCCCACTCCCAGGGAGTGTTCTTCTTGAGGAGAGCATAAAGGGGGCGAGCTTTGTCTGCAAAGGACTCGATGAAGTCTCGGGAAAAGTTAAAAGTTCCTAGAAGGGCTCTGAGGGAGGGGACATCGGTGGGTGCAGGCAGCTTGGAAATGACCTCCATTCGCTGGGCGTCCGGGGTGCGACCCTCGGGTCCCAGGGTCAGACCCAGGTACTTAACACTGGTCTGAACCAATTGGGCCTTTTCCCTGCTAGCCTTGAACCCAGTCTTGCGGAGGAGTTCCAGGACTTCCCTGGTGATTTGGCGGGCTAATTCTTCCGTGGGGGCGTGGACTAAAATGTCATCCACGTAGCTCAGTACGTGGGGCCTCGAGGAGGGTTGGAGGCGTTCCCACATCTGAACTACATGGGCATGACAAATACTGGGGCTGGAGTGGAATCCCTGGGGTGTCCGTTTGAATGCGTATTGCTGGCCGCGGAAAGTGAACGCGAACTTGTACCAGCAAGACTCATGCAACCGGATGGAGTGGAAAGCGTTGTCCAGGTCTATGACCGAGTAGAACCGGGACCCAGCGGCAATGGCCGTCAGGATCTCATTGTACTTGGCCACAACCGGGGCAACTGGAGGGGTGGTGGCATTCAGGGCCCGGAAGTCGACCGTCATCCTCCAAGTCACTCCATCTGCTTTCAGAACTGGCCACAATGGGGCATTGCAGATGGACTGCATCGGGAGTATGACGTCCCACTCAAGGAGTCCTTCTATAGTCTTGGCTATCCCTGCCTCAGCTTCTGCTGGGTACTTGTACTGTCTTTGGGGAGGGGGATCCTTTCCTTCAATCAGGACGCAGGCGCCCTTCACTATCCCACACTCGGCCTTGTCTGTCACCCATACTTCAGGAAAGTCCTGAACCCAGGGGTCTCCTGTGATGGGGGCGAGAGGAAGGGGGGCCTTAAGGGCCGCGCATCGATGGACTGCATTGACGAAGACTGGGCCTCCTGGGATGCGCCACAGGAGCCCATTTGCTAGGTCAATGGTCAGTCCCTCGGCACGGAAAAATGGCATGCCCAAAAGTCCATCATCTTCTCCCCGGTTTGCGCACGCCAAAATCCGGGTGGCCAGGTTCCCAACGGAGAGGGGGATATCCTGCCAGACCGGGGATTCCTGCGTGCCGCCTCCAAAACCGGCGAGCTGCATGGTTGTGGGGGTCTGGGTGCCCTTTGCAACTAAGGTGGGCCGGAGTATATTAAGAGAAGCTCCGGTGTCTATAAGGAGAGTGGCAGGCTTCTTCTTTTCCCCGGGAGTCCCGATCCCTGCCTTTACTGTCGGTCTCCCCAATGTGTCCGGCTTTAGTTTGGCAGCTATGCCCACGGAAGGAGACTGGGACTCGGGGCAACCCTATTCTGATCCTGCGCCCTGGTCGGTGGAAGCGGCGCTTCCTCTAAAGGGGTTGTTGGGGCTCGGGTGTTCCCGGACCGCAGCTATCGGGGGACTCGAGAAGGGAGGGTCTGGCAGTAAAGGGGGCGCCGACGGGGGTACTGGGGGCTGCTGCTGGTCTTCCCACTCCATGATCGCCTTCATTAGAACGGACGTGGGCTTTCCATCGAATAGCTCCATGTTCGCTCCAATGTTCTTGAGGCGCATCCATAGTTCCCAACGGAGGGAGTCCCTGGACTGGGGCGTGCTGCCGCGGTCCCGGTAGCCCTCGTGGTCGCCCTGCGATGCTCCCCAAGCGTTAGACTGATCTGGAGGCGGGTAGACCTGATGGTTGTACGGGTGCGATGCTCGCGAGTGAGAAGGGGCTAGGGGCGCATCCTGCGATCGGGGCTCATGGGGTCCCTGCTGGGAGGAGGAACCATAACTCGGGGTGGGCGCAAAGGAAACTCCCGGACGGTAGTCCCTCGGTCCCCTTCCCCGGTTAAAGCTGCCGCTCCTTCCCCTCAGGATTCCTCCCCTTGCCTCCGGATACGGGCTGCGTCCCTGTGGTCGGTACTGAGAGTGGGGGCCATGATTGGCATAGGTGACTGCACTTATCGGCTCGCTCTCCTTCCTACGAGAGGCCGGGGGCTTCACATGGCGGATGGCGCCGGTTTCTCGCAACAGGCCAGCAATGCTTCTGATGCGAGCTTCCAGGTCTCCCCATGAGATGCTCCCGGGCTCCACTCCTGCTAGTGCTAGGCGGGTGGTACTATTGAGTCCATCTAAGACTGCTCTCCTGAATTCTAATTCGTCAAAGTCGGGTACATCGCTTGCATCTAAATCTACTTCATCTGCTAGCTCAGCAAGAAGCTGCTTTCTGGATAAATATGCCTCTGGGTCCTCCCCAGGTTTCTGGGACTCCGCAATATACAGGGCTTTCAAACTCTTTGTGGGCCACAGGAATGCACAAATTTCTTTAATTGCTCCGTACTGACTGCGGGTGGCTAACCTTCGGTTAGAAATATAGGCATTCAGGGCCAAGACTATTTCAGGGGCAGCGCATTGGCGGGCCAGCTGGGCCACATCGGAACCACTAGCGGAGGGCTGGGAGGTGGTCACATGGGTGAACCACTGGATGGCCGTGTCTCGGTTTAGGGGTCCCATGCGATCTGCTATGGCTTGGAGCTCATCGGGCCTCCAATTGCGGGTTTCCTTAACGACCCGGTCTGTTTTCCTGCCATCCTCGTCCATGGATACAATTTCCTTGGTGGCTATTGGGTGGAGGGGCTGTGGGGCTTCCGCAGACTGGGGCGAAGGGGGTGACCAGTTGTCGGTACTGCCTTCGGGGAGGGCCAAGAGGGCTGCGGGATGCACGGCGGAAATTACGGCCTGCTGCATCCCCAGGTGCTGCCTTAGGGCCTCTAGCTCCCTCTTACAAGCGGAGTGGTCTGCAGAAGCTACCTTGGAGTGATTGTGCTCTGCCATGAACTGGGCGGCATGGGTTAGCTTAGCAATTCTTTCCTGTCCCTCGATTACTGCATGCTCAGCCATGTCGGCACGAGCGGTGGCCGCCTCAGCCTTGTGCTGGGCGTCCTGAAGGGCAGTGGTTAATCCTTGTTTTTCCAATATGAAATTGACGCGTTCAGCGCGCCACTCAACTGTCTTTTCCTCATGGTCTCTTTCCTGTTCGGCTAGTTTGGCCCTGAGACTCTGGATTTCTAGGTGCAGGGCGTCCTGTTCTCGCGCTGCCTTCTCCTCTAGCTCCTTCCTCTCTTTGTCCTGGGTTATTCTGAGCTTCTCTATTTCCTGCTCACTATCTTCCTGCGCTATATGTAATTTATTTATCAGGGACACGCTGTCCTGTAAGGCAGTGAAAAGTGCCCAAGCTCCGTATCTGTCCTTCTTGCTCGACTTGGGTTTCTCTTTCTCACAAAAATCTTGGAAGGCACTTCTAACTATCTGGAGTGGGTCGGGTCCCTTGAAGGAACCGGCTTCCCAAGGGCAATCTCCCTTCTTAACTAGCCACTTCTCCAGGCGGGGCACGGTGGGGTTTGCCCGGTACATTTTACTTTCGTTCAAGGCTGACCTCGGGGGAGGTTAAAGAGTAGATCAGCGACACCAGGGGTGGGGCGATTAAAGCTGCTCAAGGGTTTTAACAACTTCTTCCTCTCTATGTTCCTTTTGGGAGGTTTATCCTTCCCTCAGGTCCTCAAGGGTTTTTACCAGGGGGTTTTAAGGTTCTACTTTTAGGTTCACAAGGGGATGTTTAAGGGTCCTACACTCGGTTCTTCTCCACCGGGGGAGAAGGAAAATTCCTATTCCCGTTTCAGGCTTGCCTACAAGCCACGGGACCAGGAAAAGTTTACTGGCTCAGAAGGTGCTCTCAAGCTCTCTCAGCCCAAGAACCAAAATTCTCAGTGCTTCCAAGCCTCTGCTTAGAAGCCAAAGCTCAGGGGTCTCCCAAGCCTATACTCGGAAACCAAAAAGTGTCCCCAAGCCTCTGCTCAGGAACTGCAATTAAGGGGTCTCCTAAGCCTCTGCTTAGGCAACCCGAAATGCTCCCAAGCCTCTGCTCAGAAGCTACAAATGCTCTCAATCTCTCTGCCCAAGAACTAAACTCAAAGTGTCCCCAGGCCTCGTGCTCAGAGACAAACGGTTAAACTGTCTCCAAGCCAAGACCAAAAGACTGAAAGCGCTCAAGGACTGCCTCTGCACGTCCCCAAGCAAAAGCGCTCAGGAGTAAAACTACGGTACTCCCAAGCGGAAAAAGCGCTTAAGAGTTCGAACAACTCCCAAGCAGGGTGCGCCCACGAGTCTGACTTAAAACTCGCAAGCGGAAAGGTGCCCAAGAGTCTAACTTAAAACTCTTAAGCACGGTGCGGCCGGCTGCCGCGGGGCTTCAGGAACCTGGCTTTAGATTCCCAAAGCTATACTGACTGAACAACCGGACTATCGATCCCTTCATGTTTCCTCCGGAGCGGGGATTGAAGCCTAAGTGCTGGCAGGAACGGGGGTTTGGACGGACTTAGGAGAGACGGGGGAGGGCGGAAGAGAATTTTATATGTGCTGCTTCAGGATATATATATCTATAGCCTACTTCTGGGATCCCACCCACATAGACACGTTTAGGCGGCCCGGAAGGTGGCCAGGAACTTCACCAGTTCAGAGGTCCTCGCCCACAGTACACCGGTTATAACGGCTGGAGGGCCTCGTGGTGCACCACAAAAGGCAAGTAGTCCAAAGCTGGCTGAAGGAGGAAATGGGGGGAAAGCCAACCCACAAGATAGAAATGCTCGCTAGAGCCACACACAATCACACTTTTAATTTCCTGAGCTAAATTGCGCTCTTTACACAGAGGTCTGGAAAATTTCCCTCTAAGTCAGTTCGCTGAAGACACGCGTGTCGACTCACGTGCATTCACACGAACTGGGTTATGCCCACATTCTCCACCAGTAAACTGTTACCAGAACTGCTCTTTATTATAATGGGGAATTAGCTGTAGCAGTCTGTAACTATTAATATTAAGCGAGGATCATAACCTATGTATACGGAGGTCCCGATCCCAGACACTCTAGTGAAAAAGAGGCAGACAAGGAGTAAGGTCCAAACACGTGTATTGAGTGTAGCGTAAGCCTAGCTTGCACAATCATACAAGGAACACACAAGGTCTAAGAAATACAGAGTAGGAAATACAGAGACGTTCGCATTAGCGGGTTCCCAATGATGGTAAGGGAAATACTCACAATCCTGGAGCGAAGCAGAGACACGGCAGCGAGGGTGGCCCAATGCCAGCACTGGGACCACAGACAGACAGCAAGGAGGTCTGGATAGGGAATGGCCGAGGCACCGAGTGGTCTGGGAGACCAGCTTAAATACCCCAAAACGTACCCTGGGGCTGGTGCTGTACTTGGTGGTTCTCACAGATTAAAACAAAGGGTCTAATGGGCTACTGAATGGCTTGGATGGGCCACTTTGGTAATCAGATTGTGATAAGTGACACCTCAGGAAGAGGGGACAAAAGAGGGAGGGGGAAATCCAAGTGGGCTGAAAGGATGTTCCAGCGGACGGGGCTTGTCCTGATGTCATCAGCTTCTGGAATGCGGAGGTTTCTTTGAGATGCATTCTCTAAGTGCTTGGGATGGTCGGCACTTAGTTCTTCTCCGGGGCGGCTCCTAAGATATGCAGAGCGGGGCGAGGGGCTCTCGCTGCGGACGTGGTGTGCCCGCTTCGCCGAAATGGCTTCCCAAAGCAGTCCTCTTCCCAGGGTCTTCTGGCTGCCTGAGAACATGGATGCCGGCGGGGCATAGCTGGGGCTGGATAGCAGGCTGCCCGGTAGCGAGGGCAAGCTCGGCGGCCGGCCCGCGGGAGGCTCCAGGCGGGAACTGACCAGGGAGCGCCTAGCCAGGCTCGCTGGAGGTTTCCCCGGCAGGCGCCCGGCTGCTAGCAGCGGCTTGGGCCCATATGAGGCAGGCTTCCATGGAGGCAGCGGGAACAACACTTTAAAACACAGTCCAAAGCAGGGAACAGGCACGGTCCGTGGCAGATGGCAAAGCAGGCACGGGGAACACAGTCCAAACGCACACTGGGAGGTCCAGATACAGGTCAGGGCAGGGCTGCCCAGGAAAAGAGTCTTTTGTGCAGTTAACCAAACATGGAGTCAGCAAACTACACAGTCTATTGCAGCCGCAAGGTAATTGACACGCAGGCAGGAAACTGACACGTGTATCAGAGCACACACGTGCAAAGCAGTCTTTGGTGCAGCAGTGAAACAGTAATGCAGGAAACTTTAACACAGTTCATAGCAGGCTTCAAAGCAGGGGAGGGGGCCTACTTGGCAACATTGTGTCCATTTATTCTTTTGCGCAGAGGTTGGCTGGTTTGTCCAATGTACAGAGCAGATGGACATTGTTGGCACATGAGGGCATATATCAGATTGGAGGATGAGCAGCTGTAAGAGCCAGAGACAGTGTAGTTGATGCCATTGGGTCCTGTAATTGTATTCCCTGGGTAGATATAAGGGCAGAGCTGGCATCTGGGTCTGTTGCAGGGCCTGGTACCTGTGCTGGTGACTCTGCTGGCCGATTCATGATTGTGAGTGAGAAGTCGTTTAAGGTTGGGGGCTGTCTGTAGGCAAGGAGAGGTCTTCCACCCTGGGCTTCTGAGAGAGAGGCATCATTTTCCAGGATGGGTTGTAGATCACTGATGATACATTGGATGGGTTTGAGCTGGGAACTATAGGTGACAACCAGTGGTGTTCTGTTGTTAGTTCCTTTAGGTTTGTCCTGGAGCAGGCTGTTTCTGGGTACTAGTCTGACCCTGTCAGTTTGTTTCCTCACTTCATTTGGTGGGTACTGTAGTCCCAAAAATGCTTGTTGTAAATCTCTTAAGTGGGAGTCCCGATCAAGAGCATTGGAGCAGATACGATTGTAAAGTAAGGCTTGGCTGTAGACAATTGACTGAGTGGTATGTTTAGGGTGGTAGCTGGAGGCATGTAGATATGAGTATCGGTCTGTGGGTTTCCAGTATAAGGTGGTATTTATCCGTCCATTATGTAGTTGTACAGTGGTGTCCAGGAAGCTTAAACTAAATGAAGAGTGGGCAGGAAAGAAACCAAGAGTAAAGATGAAAGTTCTTTGTGATGCTAAGGAAAGAGGTGGAAGGCAGTTACCTGATCTTCGACTTTACCATGAAGCGATATGTTTAGTCTGGCTAAAAGAATGGGTGTCTTTAACCAATCATAAACTACTAACTTTGGAAGGTTATAATAAACTATTTGGATGGCATGCATACATGTGGTACGATAAGTATAAAATGGACGCAATGTTTCAGCACCACTATTTGAGAAGAAATTTATTGTTGACTTGGCTAAAGTACAAAAAATTTATAGACCAGAAAAAACCACTTTGGATTATTCCAGCCGAGGTGATCAACCCAAATTTAGAATATAAAGGAAAAGAATGGCTTACCCTCAAAGACTTTAACAGAAGTAACAGATCATGAGTTGAAGCTTAAACTAAATGAAGAGTTGCCATTCAAATATGGTTGGTTGCAATATAGACAAATTAAAGACTTATTTGATTCAGACCAAAGAAAAACAGGCTTTAGAACCAAGAATTCAGAGCTAGAAGAATTACTGCTGGGAGATAATAGTAAAATAATTTCTAAAATGTATAAATTGTTCTTGAAGTGGTTTACAGAAGATGAAACAGTCAAGGTGCAAATGGTAGAATCGGCTATAAATTGTAATAATGAAATAATGATGGAAGCATGGGAACAATTATGGAAAAATACTTTAAAAATATCAGCATGTACCAGTATTAGAGAGAATGGCTATAAAACGTTATATAGATGGTACTTAACACCGAAAATATTAGCCATAGCCAACAAACAGCTATCTAATAAGTGTTGGAAATGTAAGAAGCATGAAGGTTCTCTATTTCATATGTGGTGGACTTGTTGTGAGGCTAGAGACTTTTGGACCAAAATATGTACTGAGATTTGATACTACGTTATAATGTTGCAAAAAATCCAGAAATGTTATTGCAGCCTATGCTGAGGCCCGGCGGGGAGGACGGCGCGCTAAAGAACTCAGATCCATGCAAGGGGTGGAGTAAAACAGGCCACAACTTTATTGAGAACAGAAAACAAACAAAGGAGCATTGGCCAGCATATGGATCGGATCCCGAGCAAAGGCTGGCCCGCCTGCCAGCCATAGAACCCTCCCCCCCCTACAGGACCCCCGCTGAAGGGGGGCACCGAGGAGTGACATTAACGGGGGATCAGCTGGGTGTGAACCCCTGCCTGATTCCCCTGCCACCTGGGAGTGGGCACCTTGGCGACCCCCCGGATGGGTCTGCCCCTCACCTCACTCCCAAGATTCCATATGGGAATCCCCTGAACAGGGTACCAAAGCCGTGGCCCTGGTCCCCAGATAGAGATCCGATCCAATGCTACCCGCAAAAGTTGTGACAAGAGAAAACAGCAAAACAGGGAGTGGAGGGTGGGGTTCGCGTCCCGGCGCAGACTGCCGGGCGGCGGGGCCGAGCGGGCTTAAGTACCAAGCCACCGGACCAGAGGGGAAACCTCTCCCTCCAGGTCCGGCGGTTGGCCCCGCCCCCCCAGCAGCCGCCCCCCCCGGCAGCTCTGATTGGGCGGCCAGGATTCAAACCGATTGGCCGCCCACCCGAGCCTGCCGGGAAGAGGAAGCCGGGCACCAGCTGCCGTTCCTTCCCCACCGCGTCGCCGGCCGCAACGCCTCAGCCCGGTAAGTCGGGCTTCGGTCCATTGCAGCCTATGCTGAGGCCCGGCGGGGAGGACGGCGTGCTAAAGAACTCAGATCCATGCAAGGGGTGGAGTAAAACAGGCCACAACTTTATTGAGAACAGAAAACAAACAAAGGAGCATTGGCCAGCATATGGATCGGATCCCGAGCAAAGGCTGGCCCGCCTGCCAGCCATAGAACCCTCCCCCCCCTACAGGACCCCCGCTGAAGGGGGGGGCACCGAGGAGTGACATTAACGGGGGATCAGCTGGGTGTGAACCCCTGCCTGATTCCCCTGCCACCTGGGAGTGGGCACCTTGGCGACCCCCCGGATGGGTCTGCCCCTCACCTCACTCCCAAGATTCCATATGGGAATCCCCTGAACAGGGTACCAAAGCCGTGGCCCTGGTCCCCAGATAGAGATCCGATCCAATGCTACCCGCCACAAGAGCCACGAGTGGCTCCCGCCAAGGCTCCTAGCAACCAAGCCACCCCAGCAGAGCATCCCTCAGGTCCTGGAGCCAGATGTCGTGCCCCCAGCTGGACAGGTGGACCCCATCAGGCCGAAACAGAGCCTCCATGCGGAAGGAGATGTCCGGGTGCATTATGAGGCACCCCCCACCCGAGGTAACGTGGCACCCCATGGCCCGGGCCAACCGCTGCCTGCTAACATCAATCTTCTCGGGGTGCAAGGCCCCCCACCACACGCGCCTCTGGAGCAGGTCGGACCAAAGAAAATAAGTCCTTGGGAGAATGGAGAAGAGATGATCCAAGTCCTTGCACATGGCGAGCTTCAAATCCAGGCCTCCCCGCTCGACCAGGTCATTCTCGCCGAGCTGGATGATCACTGCATCTGGCGGGCCCCGCCGCCGAGCCAGGCCTTCGAGGGTCGGGACCAGCGCCTCCCACCACATGCCGCGCTGGCCGACCCACAGAATCTTGATGTGCTGGTCCAGGCCGAGGTTGCTTCCCTTCCGGAACCTGCCGCATACTGTCCGGCCCAATGCACGATACTGTGGCCGCAGATCCAGACTGTCTTCCGCTCTCCTGAGGAATGAAGAAAGGGGGGGGCATCAAGATTAGTAACGGAGGACCCGCCCGGGGCGGATGTACGACCGGAAGGCCCGGGACCTCCACCGGCCAATGCGCTGGATGAGGGGTGGAGGGATGCCCAGGCCTGCCGCCACTGTGGCTGCCCCAATACGAAAGGAATGGGCGGCGAACTCCCGGGCGGGGAGCCCGGCAGCCTGAAGGCATGCCCGGAGCACGGAAGCGAACTGATAGCGGGTGAGGGGGTCCCCGTTCACATGTACCAAGAATGGCCCCTCTGGGAGTGGGCGGACCTCGATGTAATCCCGCACCGTGGAGACCGGGCAAGCCGCCCCGCCCGGGGAGGCCCGCAGAGTAATAGCCGCTCCCCGGCCGAGCTGGTCGGTTTTTGACCTCCAAATAGTGAGAGTGACCCTCTGCCTCGAAAGGGCCACATCGGCCAGTGAGAGGGCTCTGCCCGACGAGTCCAAACGGGAGCTCACAACTAGTTCGCCGACCCGGAGGGCCCCGAAAAATGCCAGCGCGAAGGCAGCTCGGAAGAGCGTGACCTCGAATGGGGACCAGCAGAGGCCCGGTAGGGCCCGCAATATGGTGCCCAAGATGGGCAGCGTGATAGGCCTCTGCTGGTCAGGGGGGGGAGGAGAGGCCCGCCTCCACCCCGCCACCGCCCGGCGCGCAGCAAAGCTCACGCAAGGATTGGGGAACCCCTGAGCCCTGCTAAAGAAGGAGATCGCAGCCAAGTCCCTCTGCATGGTCCTTGGGGCAACCCCCCGGCCCCGGGAGTGGGCCAGGTACTGTAAGACCAGCTCCTGAGATGCCGGCCATGGGGCCTGGCCCCCAGTCCCAGCTGCAAAGGCGAGGAATCTTGATGCCGCCGCCGAGTAGGCCCGCAGAGTCGATGGTGCTATGGAGCTGCAGATTCCCTGCATGATGATGTCTCGCCAACCGTCCAGAGCTCTGAGGGGAATGGGTCGGGAGTCCGTTGCACCTCGGGAGCCAGAGCGAAGAACCTCTCCATCTGGAATCGAGACAGCGCGTCTGCAATGCCATTCTCGACCCCCGCCACGTGCCGTGCTGAAAAGGAGATGTTAGAGGCAAGGCAAACCAACACGAAGCGACGCACCAGACGCATGACCCGCTCAGAGTGAGATGACTGCTTATTGATTACCTTGACCGAGGCTTGATTATCGCACCAAAATAGGACGCGTCTGTCCTGGAACTCCCTCCTCCAAATTGTAACGGCAACCAAGAGCGGGAAGAGCTCCAGGAAGGTAAGGTCCTTGAGAATGCCCGACCCGGCCCAGGACGTTGGCCAGCGTTGAGCGCACCACCTGCCCCTGTAGTACACCCCGAACCCGAGGCTGCCTGCCGCGTCCGACCGAACCTGTAAGTCCGAGCCTGGGGACAGGGAATCCTGCCACAAGGATACGCCATTGAAGTTTGATAAGAAATCCCGCCACACCCGGAGGTCCTCCTTGATCCCCCGGGTCAGGTGGATGTGATGGTGAGGGGAAGAGGCCCCCCTGCACGCCCAGGAGAGGCGGGCGCAGAAGGCCCGCCCCGGGGAAACCACCTTGCAGGCGAAGTTAAGGTGCCCGATGATGGCCTGCAGCTCCCTTAAAGTGCACTTCTGGCGCAACAATGCCTGCGAGATGAGCCTGCAAACGAGCCAGCTTGTCTCGGGGGAGGCGGGAGACCCCGGCCAGTGAATCGAGCTCGATTCCTAAGTACGTTAACCTGGACGTGGGGCCTTCTGTTTTATCCTGCGCCAGGGGGACGCCTAGTTCCTGGGCCAGTGACTGGAAGATGCGCAGCCGGTCTGCGCAAGCGGGGGTCCCGGGGGGGGCAATTATCAAAAAATCATCCAAGTAATGGGTGATGTGTGGGGAGCCCATGCGATCCTTGGCCGCCCACTCCATGAACGTGCTAAAGGCTTCGAACGCTGCGCACGCGACCGAGCACCCCATGGGCATGGCCTTATCCACATACCAATGACCCTGGAACCTGAACCCCAGCAGGCAGAAATCGAGGGGTTGGACCGGAAGCAGCCGGAAGGCTGACTCCACGTCACACTTGGCCATGAGAGCCCCAGGGCCGCACGACCGGACCAGACGCACGGCGTGATCAAAGGAGGCGTACTTGACCGAGCACAGCTCCTGCAGGATGGCGTCATTAACCGAGGCACCCCGTGGGTAGGATAGATGATGAATCAGCCTGAACTCCCCCGGGGTCTTTTTGGGCACCACCCCCAGGGCGGAAACTCTTAGGTTAGGCAAAGGCGGGGTGGCAAAGGGTCCAGCCACCCGGCCCGCTGCCACTTCCTTGGCTATCTTGGTGGCCACCACCTCAGGCAACTCCCTAGCGGACTTAAGGTTGCCGGAGGAGGTGGCAATACGGGGGCCTGTGCATGGGATCCTAAAGCCAGATAAGAAGCCCTCCAACAGGAAGCCAGCCGCCTTCCTGTCGGGGTACCGTGCAAGGAGCGGGCGCATGGCCTCGATGTTCACGGGGGTGGACGCCAAGCCCAGGTCTGAATGGCTGAGGCTACTTGCCGCTGCCGCTGGCAGAGGCGGCGTTGGCACCGGGACCACCATCCGTATGGGAGCCGCCGTTGGAGGCCCGGGTGCCGCGAAAGGGGGCTAAGGGAGGGGACCCCGGGAGCAGGCAGAGCGGGGATGAGGGGCCCCGCATGACTCGCAGCTGTGCTCGTAGCGGCATTTCTGCCGCTGACACTTGCCCTGATTGAACTCCCAGCACAGCCAGCGGGCTTTTTCCCGGCGTCCGAACCACCGCCCAGGCCGGGAGCCCTCCCCTTTTCCCTTCATGTGGGGACCGACCAGCCACAGCCATAGCTTCTGGCTAATTAGGTCCCACCTGGCTCTGGGGTTGTGGGAGGCCCTCTTACGGAAGGCCTCATCGTAGTCCAGCGCAGCCCCGTCCCCCGCAAGTGCCCGGGCTCGCAGGACGTTTCCCAAGTGGTTAGAAAGATGCCATCCCCTGTCCGGGTAAGCTGCCTGCACCACGCCCATATAAACGGTAAACCCCTCCAGCCAGTTATTGAATGTGCGCTCGGCGCCTTCTTTCCTAACCCCCTTTTTTTCTTTCCTGGATGGGGGGCCACTCCTCCCATCCTCCGCCTCAGGCCTGAGCAGGGAGAGGACGTCGACATAATACCCATCGAGTATGCGCTCTCTGACCTTACGGGCTAGGTGAATACCAGGTGGGTCCTCGTCATCGTTAAACAATTTGGGGAGAGTGGGAGCCTGGTCCAGACCCGCATCCCAAACGTCACCCGCATTCCCGCTGCTGAGACCTCCCGCCCTTCTGCGCAACGCCCACTTAGGGAGACCAGGGACGGAGGTGGCCGCCTCCCAATACCTCTCCCCAGGGGCATCCTCATCAGAGGAGGAGGACTCACCTGATGATCCCCCGCTGTCTGACTCCTCGTGCCGTCTGTGCCTCCGGGCCTTCTTCCTGGAAGTCCTCTTCCGTTTGCTGGTTGGCTGCCGCTCACCACTGGAACTGCTGGGGCTTGTACTTGGCGACCGGGCCGACCGGTGCCTTCTGCTGGCCTTGTCCCTTCTCGCCCGGCCTCCAGGGTCTTTTTGGACCTCAACAGGCCCAGGGGAGGAAGACCCCCCATGCCCAGAGTTCCCCAGCTGCTCAACCCTGGCAGAGAGCAGCTCCAAGGCCCGCCCGATCTCCTGGAGTGAGCTGGGGGAAGGGTTACTGTTATCCCAGCCCCCGGCTCTGCCCTGCTCAGCTGGCTTGGCGCGGGCCCCAGCCTTCTGGCCCCCACGGCCTTTGGAGGCCACTCGGCGAGGAGGAGGGCTGCCCTTCCCAAGAGCTGCCTGCCGTGCCCCCCTGTGGCTCCCCCGCCCTTTTCCCCTTGCCCTGCTGAAGGTTTGCCTCTAACCTTGGACCGAGAGGCAGCAGGCTTTTTGGAGGCCCCCTGCTTCTGCCGTGAGGATTGAGGCATCCTGGCCCTGCCTGGGGGAGCCGGCTTGCTGCCGCCTCCCCCGGCCTTGGGCCTGGCTCCCTTGCTGCTCCGCGAGGGTGCCATCGATGAGCGAGCCCCCCAGGGGTAGCCCTGCTGGCCGAGGATGGGGGGGCTGAAAAGGAAGGGGGGACTGCTAGCGAGGAAGGGGGGGGATCGCCCGGAGGTCACTGCCTCCTGCTCTTCTCCTGCGATGGGAGAGGGCTCGGTGGCCACCCGGAGCCACGTGGCCGCAGCTGCTGCCCTTCGCCGCCGCTTCTGCTTTGCCGCGCCGAGGTTCGGGCTCAGCTAAACCCGACCTCCGGCGGCGGCGCTCCCACCTGATCCAGTCAGGGAGCCGACGCCGAGAGATCCCGCTGTCTTCCTGCTTGGCCGCCGCTCCTTCTCCCTTCACCGCGCCGAGGCTCGGGCTCAGCTAAACCCGACCTCGGAACGCGGCGCTCCCACTTGACCAGCGTCAAGGAGCCGAACGCTGAACCGGCAGGCTCTTCTCCGTCGCGCGTCTCCCCGACGTCTTCTCTCCTTCGCGTCCCGGCGCAGACTGCCGGGCGGCGGGGCCGAGCGGGCTTAAGTACCAAGCCACCGGACCAGAGGGGAAACCTCTCCCTCCAGGTCCGGCGGTTGGCCCCGCCCCCCCAGCAGCCGCCCCCCCCGGCAGCTCTGATTGGGCGGCCAGGATTCAAACCGATTGGCCGCCCACCCGAGCCTGCCGGGAAGAGGAAGCCGGGCACCAGCTGCCGTTCCTTCCCCACCGCGCCGCCGGCCACAACGCCTCAGCCCGGTAAGTCGGGCTTCGGTCCATTATTATCATTGCATTTGGAAAGTGTTAATAGAAAGGATAAGATATTGTTATATTATATGATATCAGCAGCTAGAATAATATATGCTCAGTACTGGAAGAGAGAAGAAATACCTGAAATTGAAGAATGGACAAGGAAATTGTTGTACATGGCTGAAATGGACAAACTAACAAGAAATTTGAAGGAGCAAGATCCAGAAGCATTTTTGGAAGATTGGAAAAACTTGAAAAAAAACATGGAAAAGAAATGGGATGTTAAGGGACAATTATGGTCTTTCGAGGGGTTTTAAAGAAATTAAGTAAGATAAGATATAATTAAGATCTTTACTAATAATAAGAAAAGAACAACTTTAGTATAGAAATAAGGTATTATTAATAACGGGGGGTTGGAGTGCTGCGGGAAGTCATTATTGAAAAGGGGGGAGGGGAGGGGTGGGGAAATATACACAGGGGAATTGAAATGGAACGTATCTGTATTTGAATTTGATTATATATTGACCCATCCAATACAAATTTATTTTTTTAAAAACAGAAAACTAAAGCTAGGAGTCTCAAAATTGCCTGCCTACACACACACACACACACACACACACACACACACACCACCACCACCACCACCACCATCATCATCATCCCTGCTTGTATTTCCAATGGAAGCTAAGGTCCTCTGTTTGTGGCAAACACAACGTATTGGGAAATGATCCTAGGGGTTTGAAAACTGGCTACTGGACTTGTGCAAGTTTGATTTGATTTTTTAAAATTTTGATTATTCCCAAAGGGACTGTTTCGTTCTTGAGTTATTTCATATGGTTTTGTGTTGTTATTGCTTCATTTTCATAATTCTATTTTGTTGTCATTTCCCATTAGTTTCAATGGAAGAGACCCCACCCCACCCCCACCACTGCTTTCTTAGAATCATAGGGTTGGAAAGGATCTCAAGGGTCATCTAGTCCAATCCCCTGCACAATGCAGGAAATTCATAACTGCCTCCCTGCCCCCCTTCTTTGGTGTGTACCTCCCTAGTTTTCTATCCAAACTGGACAAAACTTAGGGGAGCTGCAGTATTGCACCAAGGTATCTCCACTGCCAAATATCAGACAGATAGAATCAAGAAGTCTCCATTTTGGAGCGGGGGGGCTTGCAGGGGGGAACTTCCAGTACCCAGTAGATTGCTACTACGGTTGGCCGCTGTTGTTTTATTTTCATATTAATTGTAAAACATTAGGAAAAACTTTCTTTTTGGCCAAACATTAGGAAGAACTTCCTGACAGAGCAGTCCCTCAGTGGAACAGGCTTCTTGGGGGCTCTCCTTCTTTGGAGTTTTTAAGCAGAGGCTTGATGGCCACCTGACAGCAATTTTGATTCTGTGAACCTAAAAACCTGAGTGGTCAAACCACAGCCAGGAGAAGAAAATTAATCACAATCTTAAACACAGCTCTAATGTTAATTTTATAAATGATTTGATCTAATAAAGTAACTAAGTGCATTCAGAGATCTCATAAAGTTCTCTGTAGTTCCAAAGAATTTCCAATATACTAGTCCAATATTAATTACAATAAATAAGAATAAATATCACTTATAAATAGTATACAATAAATATGACCCATGGATAGTTCTGTACATAAATAATATTCCTGTACAATAATAGCCGCAGTAAATTAGACATAGAACCAGCACAAAAACACCTTTGACTTTAAAACAGTCCTTTCAACATACGTGAAAAAAGAGAAAAGTTAAAAAGTTGTCAAAGGACTGTTTTAACATCAAGTAGTTTTCTTTCCCTGGAACATTTTTCTTTGCCTCTTTTGGCAGTTGGTTGCAAAGAGATGGGGGTAGGAAGCCATGGCAAAGCATTCTTACGGCATGCATAAAGCATTTCTGGTCTACTTCCAGGCATTTTTCAAGGAAACAAGGGGGAAACTCACAAAGGAGACTCAAGGGTTGGTTGAGAATTTGCACCTATATTTTAAGGTCTCTATCATTCTTGCCGCTTTACTTAATATTGAGGGTTTTCATGGATTTCTTTCCAGAGAGCCGACCTGAGAAAGTTCCTGAAGTTTGTTTGTGTCATCCTTGTATCAGTAAGCAAACTGTCCGTGGATGGAACTCTGGTGACGCGTCTGGGATACGACATCGAGGATGGAGAGGAGTTGCGGCAGACGGCTGGTGAGCTCTTGCGGCACCACCTTTTAGTTTTCTTTCTGTCCTCTCCTCGCTGTGTATTTTACATTGATTAGATATAATGCTTTTGCTGGACTCTCTTCATCTATTGCTTGAGCTTTTTGAAGGTTTTGAATTTGCCTACTACAAATAAAGCTTAAGGGGTGTTGGAAAATGCCCAAGAGACACAGAAGGTATTTTCTCCCCTCCCGTGTTCAAACAGACAAAGATAGATAACTTTTTCCATGGGAGGGTTGTTTATAACATTCCTGTCTCAGAAAAATATGCAACTTTAACTGGTAAGAATAGGAGTGAATTAGCAGAAGAAGAGACAGAAGCTTCAGCAGAAATAAATACTGTCCCTTTAAAAGGCAAAGAAAGCTGCTGTGATGGTGAAAAGGAGACGGATAAATTAATGGACTTGACTGCTATGACAGTTAAATGTATTTTGGAGCGTTTAAATGAAATTAATGAGAAACTTGAAATGATTATGGAGAAGATGATTGGAACAACTGAAAAGACTAAGTTTGGCTGCTGCCCTAGAAGCAATACACTTCTGCTAATGTGCTACCTACACCTGGGAATAAAGATTTATCTTTGTTTTTTCCCTCGTAAAAAGGACAACGGACACTTGAAACTCCAGCTGATTCTTCAGCCTAAGAAAATATGCTTAACGATTTGCAGATATAGAGGCTGGTTATGTTTATGGAATACAAAATTTAAGGTGCTACGTCACCTCAGCTCGTTACTTGGGATGGGGATTTCTGGAATTGATTTGAGAGGGCTAGAAATAATGAGCCAACTAGGCCAGGTGCAGAGAGTCCTTCTCACATTTGCAAGTGAGAGGATCCCCTCGCTAATAATGAGGCAGAATGCAGCCTTTAAAAGCACAGGGGTTTTTTCTGGCCCATGCCTTTTTGAACACTTTGAAAACTGTTCCACTTCTGATCAACTTTAGTCTCCTTAGAAGTTGACCAGAACTTGATCCCCTTGCTACCTGATGTTTCCTGTCAGGAGGAAGAGGCTTTAATGCCTGGAGTGGTTCCTAAGGCCGTTAAACTGTCAGGGAAGAGCTCATCCCCAGCCGATAAGGTGCCTGAAGGCCTGAATCCTGATAACTCTATAGAGAATGCCCTGATAAACTCCTACTCAAATCTACCAAGAGAGGATCAAGTCACGATTGTTAACAGACTAGAGACACTGAAGGACTAATCTGATGTCATTGGGGTCCGATAGCAGGAATCAAGATGGTATCTCTCTTGGAAATAATGAGATTTTTTATTGCTTCTGATATTCCTGATATTAGACAGATGTGGACCCTGTGATGGATTTTATTGAAGAGACATCCAGGAAATCTAGTTATGATAATTTTCTGAAGAATAAGAAATCTACAGGAAATGAAAGGTCCATTGAACTTGATTTAACTGGATTGACTATATAACTCAACCTATCAACTGGGCAGATACAGAAGAGGAGGGGGAAAGAGAGGAAAGAAGAGGACATAAATCACAAGAGGACAGAATGCAATTAGCATGGATGCAATCAAAACATTCCTTTGCTTGGAAATGTAAACATCCCCTTTTGGTGTGCAGTCAGTTTGCTGTATTTGTTTGTAGCAGTGAAGGTATCCAATTCCTATGTAGTATAAGCCTTCGGTAACCACAGGTCTCTCTGCCAGTTGCATCTGAAAAAGAGAACTGTGGTCCCCGAAAGCCCACACCAGGCGTCACTGGGCTCCCCCAGATCACGCCTCTGTAAAGAGAATCTGTTACCTGTGATAATGTGATAACCATTCATAGTCTCTATTCAGTCCCAGCTTGACAGAGTCAAATTTGCATATGAATTCCAATTCAGCAGCCTCCCGTTGGATTTTGTTTTTGAAAGGTTTCTGTTGAACCACAGCGACCTTTAAGTCTTTGGTGGAATGTCCTGGTAGATTGAAGTGTTCTCCCACTGGTTTTTGGACGTTGCCATTTCTAATGTCAGATTTGTGTCCATTTATTCTTTTGCGTAGAGGTTGGCTGGTTTGTCCAATGTACAGAGCAGAAGGACATTGTTGGCACATGAGGGCTTATATCAGATTGGAGGATGAGCAGCTGTAAGAGCCAGAGACAGTGTAGTTGATGCCATTGGGTCCTGTAATTGTATTCCCTGGGTAGATACAGGGGCAGAGCTGGCATCTCGTTCTGTTGCAGGGCCTGGTACCTGTGCTGGTGACTCTGCTGGCCGATTCATGATTGTAAGTGAGCAGTCGTTTAAGATTGGGGGGCTGGCTGTAGGCAAGGAAAGGTCTTCCACCCAGGGCTTCTGAGAGAGAGGTATCATTTTCCAGGATGGGTTGTAGCTCACTGATGATACGTTAGATGGGTTTGAGCTGGGAGCTATAGGTGACAACCAGTGGTGTTCTGTTGTTAGTTCCTTTAGGTTTGTCCTGGAGCAGACTGTTTCTGGGTACTAGTCTGGCCCTGTTGATTTGTTTCTTCACTTCATTTGGTGGGTACTGTAGTCTCAAAAATGCTTGTTGTAAATCTCTTAAGTGTGAGTCTCGGTCGAGAGCATTGGAGCAGATACGGTTGTAACGTAAGGCTTGGCTGTAGACAATAGACCGAGTGGTATGTTTAGGGTGGAAGCTGGAGGCATGTAGATATGAGTATCGGTCTGTTGGTTTCCGGTATAAGGTGGTATTTATTCGTCCATTATGTAGTTGTACAGTGGTGTCCAGGAAGTGTACCTGTTGTGTAGAGTGGTCAAGGCTTAGGTTGATAGTAGGGTGAAAGTTGTTGAAGTCCTGATGAAATCTCTCAAGGGCTTCCTTCCCATGGGTCCAAATGATGAAGATGTCATCCAGGAATCTTAAGTATAGTAGTGGTTCCAGTGGATGGGAGCTGAGGAAGCGTTGCTCTAAGTCCGCCATGAATATGTTAGCATATTGTGGTGCCATGCGTGTGCCCATGGCTGTGCCATTAACCTGTAGATATAAGTTGTCACCAAATTCGAAGTAATTGTGAGTGAGTACGAAGTGACAAAGTTCAGTGGCGAGGTTTGCTGTGGTTTTGTCCGGGATAATATTCCGTATGGCTTGCAGTCCATCTGCATGTGGGATACTGGTGTATAGAGCCTCCACATCCATGGTTGCTAGGATGGTGTCATCTGGTAGGTTGTCAATGGACTGTATTTTCCTGAGGAAGTCAGTGGTGTCCCGTAAATAGCTGGGTGTGCTGGTGGCATAGGGCCTGAGGATAGAGTCCATGTGTCCCGAGACTCCTACTGTGATGGTGCATTTTCCTGCAACAATTGGGCATCCTGGGTTACCCACTTTGTGGATTTTGGGTAGTAGGTAGAATCTTCCTGGTCGTGGTTCCTGGGGTGTGTCCATATGGATGCATTCTTGTATGTCCATGGGGAGTGTTTTTAATATTTTATTGAGTTCCCTTTTGTATTGTTCAGTGGGGTCAGAAGGTAGTATTTTATAGAATGTTGTGTTCGAGAGTTGTCTTTCTGCTTCTTGTATATAATTTTGTTTGTCCATGATGACAACTGCTCCGCCTTTGTCAGCTTTCTTGATTACGATGCCAGAATTATTTTGGAGGCTGTTTATGGCCTCTCTTTCTCCACGGCTGAGGTTCTGCTTTAGGTGTTGTTGTTTGTCAATTATCTCAGCCTGAGCACGTCTATGGAAGCATTCAATGTAAAAGTCCAATGAGGAGTTACGGCCCTCAGGGGGTGTCCATGTGGAATTCTTTTTCCTGGAGTTTTGTAATGATGGTTGTGTATTGCTGGGTTGGGGGGGTGGGGGCTGCTGTGATGGTGTTTGTTCAGTGCTTTGTTCGTCATTTTGTCCAGCAGAGTAGTTGAAGAATTCTTTCAGTCTTAGGCGTCTAAAAACCAGTGGGAGAACACTTCAATCTACCAGGACATTCCACCAAAGACTTAAAGGTCGCTGTGGTTCAACAGAAACCTTTCAAAAACAAAATCCAACGGGAGGCTGCTGAATTGGAATTCATATGCAAATTTGACTCTGTCAAGCTGAGACTGAATAGAGACTATGAATGGTTATCACATTATCACAGGTAACAGATTCTTTTTACAGAGGCGTGATCTGGGGGAGCCTAGTGACGCCTGGTGTGGGCTTTCGGGGACCACAGTTCTCTTTGTCAGATGCAACTGGCAGAGAGACCTGTGGTTACCGAAGGCTTATACTACATAGGAATTGGATACCTTCACTGCTACAAACAAATACAGCAAACTGACTGCACACCAAAAGGGGATGTTTACATTTCCAAGCAAAGGAATGTTTTGATTGCATCCATGCTAATTGCATTCTGTCCTCTTGTGATTTATGCCCTCTTCTTTCCTCTCTTTCCCCCTCCTCTTCTGTATCTGCCCAGTTTTGATCAGGCATCTGATGAAGAGAACTTGATTCTCGAAAGCTTATGCTATAATAAAATTGGTTAGTCTTAAAGGTGCTACTGGACTCTTTTTGATTTACTATGAATGTCAGGGTTAAACAATTGGCATCCTTTAATCATCTAGCTATGGCGTTAGTGTTAACATATTCACAGACTTTATGTTTAATTATTAGCATATACTGTCCTCCTCAGACAAATTAACTGGGTAGGTCTTGAAATGTATATTTGGAAATTATTTAGGGATAATCCTATGGCATATTTGATAGTTGCGGGAGATTTCAATGCAAGGATAGGACCAGATAATAGTGTTGTCTATAAAAGATGTAATACTTACCCTCTAGAGGAGCAAACACTTTCTCCCCAACTTGTGAGATGCTCAAAAGATCAAAAGTCTAATTCTGCCAGTTATAGTTTTCTACAAATGGTAAATAGAATTAATTGCCATATTTTAAATGGTTCATACCCTACAGATTATCTGGCAGAGTTTACTTATTGCTCCGGTGACAGGAGGAGCGTTATTGATTTCATTGTTGTCTCAGGAAATATGCTATGTCTGGTTGAATTATTTGACTTTGTACTTATCTGGATAGCAATCATTTACCTATTATTTTGAGATTTGTGATGCCTAATCCTGACTCCTGAATGATGGATCTACATTTGGAAGGTACTCTAGAAGGAAATGAATATTATAGGGTACCCTGGAATCATAGTAGGGGGGCAGTGGTTGCAGAATATCTGAACTCGGGTGTCCGTGATAATCTGCTAAATAGGCTGGGAAGAGTGGACTATGAGGATTTACAATTAGATACCTATGCACAAATTATAAAGGAATTATAAAAGATCATGGGTAAGCCCTGTTTTAAACAAAATAGTGTTAATAAATATAACTCGAAGCCTTGGTTTGATAACCAGTGTAAAACTATGACAGGTGCTCTTAACACCATGTATATTAAATATAGGTGTGATGAGGAGGAGGATAGCCTAAAGAAAATGAAAAACTTGAAAAAGCAGTATAAGACTATATGGAAAAAGAAAGAAGCCATAGGATCCCTTGCATAGGATCAACTTAGCTCAGCAATCAAAGATAAAAATCCCTCTTTATTTTGGTGTATGGTCTCTAACTGCTCTATCAGATCTCCTTCAGTGTGTCGCAATATAGTTCTTCCTGAAACTTGGGGAAAGTATTTCGAGCAGTTTTATCTCGAGGGCAGGAGGAGGCTGTAATGGAGGAGATGGGTATAGACACCTTACCTGCATGGCCTCCTGTGCATCCACAAGAAACCAAGAATCTGATACTGACTCTGAGATCTAACAAAGCCCCAGGTCCCGATCTTATGCCAGCAGACCTAATTAAGAAAAACCTTGAGTGGTGGACTCCGGTTCTTACTGTTTTATTTACAACTATAGATAGAACAGGTAGAATACTTAAGGACTGGGGAGTAGCAATAATTGTGCCTATCTATAAAAAAGGAAATTGAGAGAATCTTTCCAATTATAGGCCAATTAATTATCTTGGGCATAATAAGTAAGCTCTGTTCGAAACATCTGTATTGGAAGTTAAAAGAATGGCTGGAGCAGGAAGGTCTTTTGGGACGGGAGCAAGCAGCTTTTAGAGAGGGACGATCATGTGTAGATCAATGTGTGGTACTGGACTATTTCAAACTATTCCTCGAGTTCTCTAATCTCTTTGTATGCAGCCTTTATAGATTTTAAATCTGCATTCGACTCTATCTCAAGAACTATACTGTGGGATAAGTTGAAATCTACTACAATAGATAGACGCCTATAATTTCTACTGAGAGCTCTCCATAAAATACTTCTATAAGGGTACGATGTAATCCACAAGGTCTTCTAACAAAGATGGTTAGTACAAATAGAGGAGTTAAACAAGGATGTATACTGGTGCCACTTCTGTTTAATATCTATATTAATGATGTGGCCCATTGTCTGCATAAGCTTGATTTCTACCCCCTCCCCAGGCTTGCAGATAGGCATGTATCATTATTACTTTATGCAGATGATGCAGTTTTACTCTCTCAGACTCCTATTGGCCTTGAGAGCCTTGCATGCTCTTTCTGAATATTGCAGACAAAATTGTCTGGAAATAAATTACACTAAGACCAAAATAATGGCATTTGCAAACAATCCTGGGGTGTTTAACTGGTGTATAGACAATCGTTCTATCGAGCAGGTCCACTGTTATAGATACCTTGGAACTGTATTTCAGTCATCCGGTCGCATGAAAGGCTGTGTTGACTACCTGGCTGCTAATGTGCAGGAAAGCACTGGTGCTATCCAAAAGTTTTACTGGTGTAAAGGAGGCCATAATTTAGAAGCTCCTATTAAGCTATTTTCTATTAAAGTATTACCCCAGTTATTATATGAAGCACCTTTATCCCTTCCGATTGATTTGACCTTGCTTGAAAGAACACAATTGAAATTCTTAAAAGCTATCTTCCAAGTTTTAACGAGCGTTTCAAACACTGCAATTTGTTTAGAGGCTGGTCTGGTTTCAGTAGAGGCAAATTACGGATTTCTGCATTCTAATATTGGTTAAAATTGATTTTTTTTCACCTACTGGCCTTACTCATACCATGATGGAGGACAGTTTTGTCCCCCCATGGCGGAAGAAGGTAGAGGACAAATTGTCTTACTATGATTTTACTAAACAATTTATACAGTCCTTGGTTTATGCTCAGGCTAGATCCATTCTAAAACAAAGACTACTAAATGTTGAATGACAGGTGGGTGTGAGCAGTATCAAGAATCCTCTATTTGATTAAGTACTTCTAATAAGTTAATTTTAAGAACATATATTACATTCCTAGAGAATTCTAATCATAGGAGAATTTTTACTCTTTTAAGGTATAATGTCCTTCCCTCAGCTATCCTGGAGGCTAGATTTAGTAGATCCTTGAAGAAAGACTGCATATATGGGTTGGGAACTGATGAAACGTTAGAACATGTCTTTTTTTACTGTAGTTTATACCATAACGTCAGGGAAGTTTTTATTAACTCTATTATTAATGCTTATCCAGGTCGCAACAGAAGAATTCTTTTGTCAATTATGTTGGTGGGAAACCATCAAAAGTTGACCAGGATGGTTGCCAACTTTGGATGGTTGGCTTACTGAATTAGGAGAGAGATAAAGAAGTATAGATAGGTTTAATTGTACCGTCAATTAAGCAGGAAGCAACCAATAGTAAAGAAGACTGCAGGAGCCTTTGTTCAGACAGAAGCTAAGTCAATACATGACAGTTATGTGAAACCTTTATAGTAGCAGAGTAACAGTAGAGTTATTTCGGCAGAACTGTTTAAACCCTAAAAACATGCATTAATTAGTCTTCAGACAAAATCATAGAAAGATACAACTTAGAGTTTTATTGAGGTAGATTTCTTCCATAGCAATACATTGTAGTAAAAGGGAAAGAACCTAATCTAAAGAGTTACATTCCCTAATTCTAAACCACGGCCTGAAACTAGGCAGCGAGGCTGAAAGCGCGGGTCTGTGGATGAGGCCTTCATGGCAGAGCATGGAGGGTTACATCCTCCTCCTTGGAAAACCATGAGGCAAGAGAGAGATTCTCCCAAGGGGCATAGAGACGAGAAGGAGGAGTCAGGAGGCATTCCCACCTTAGACAAAAGAGTAGCAGCTTACTTGGCTAGAGTTGCACATACATACAGAGAGACATGCAGCCCCCCCCCCCATTTCCAAGGCATGCTGAGCCACCTATTCCAACACTCAAGCCTGGGGAGGCAGATAGTCTGCCTCCAAGTGGGGAACAAACAAGACATGAATTCAGTGATGATATGCCTCACAACCTGGAAAAAAAGGGAAAAAACAGGGAAAGGGGGTGCAATTTGAAACACAAGAAAAAGGGGTGTAAATTAAAACATGAGAAGAGGTACAATTTGAAACACAACAAGCACACTCCAAATGGAGCAGGAAGTGTATCAGGCTCAAGCATTCCCCACCCCTCATGTATCTCTGTATGCCATGCTGGCACTCACCTGCCACCTGCCTGACTTCTGCTTCTTGGTCTTTGGGTCTACTCCAACACAGTTGGCTCACTAGCCCTCCTTAGCTGCAGGGATACTATCTCATGAAGGTCTCAGAAGCAAGGTGATTGGGCCCTGGGTACTCCCCAGGGGCCCCTCTACAACCCTGAGTAGACTGACTTCCACTCCAGAAACAAACCTCCTGCTCCTACACTCTCCTCTCAACCTCCACCACTTGTGGGTGGACCTCCCTTTTATCCCCTCACCATTCCCAGGCACCACCTCCTAGCCCCACCCCCCACAGCCTAGCTGCTGACCTGGCTGCCTTAGGCAGCCACAGCGGTGCCTGTTTTGCCCCCAACCCTTTCCCATTCCCTCTAGCCTATCTGCTGGGTTGCTGGGCTGTAGCTCTTCCACTGCCTGCTACTGGGTTGGGGTATGGCCCTGTGCCACCAGCACTGCCTATGATCAGCTGCCTGTGATGGCACAGGCTGTCTGTCTCTGCCCCCTGTGCCCTCTTCCTCCAGCTAGGCCCTCTTCCTCCAGCTTTAAGGGCCTGGCTGGGAAGCTGGCAGTGGCTAGGACCCAGGAGCTGCCACCTAGCCTGCTTCCTGCCAATGAGAGCTTGTCAGCACCTGGTCCATCTAGCCTGCCTCCTGCTGACGAGGGCTTGTCAACACCTGGGCCCTCTTTGGCGTTCCATTTCTCTGTTGGTGCCTTTGCTGCCTGTCTCCTCCTTGTTGCTGCTTCTTTCCTCCATGTTGAGTGAGTGCCAAGGGTGGCAAGGCTGGATGGTGGGGCTGCCAGACTGGGTTCTGGGTGTGGCTCTGGGAGAGTTTCCAAGTCCGGCCTGGTCACCAGACAAAGTGATGGGAACAATGTTATTAATGGGAGTCAACCCCTCATCATTATGTCTTGTAAAGGGAATGACATCATCCACCCCTGGAAATTGCCTGGCTGGGCCCCAAGTGTACCTACAAGAGCTAGCGATGATCTGGGTCTGGTGGAGGGGAGTGGTCAGCAGATGAGTAATTCTGAGAAAGGAGCTGACAGATTCCTCCGTGGGAGAGAGCAAGGATATCAGAAGAGCAAAGGGAAGGAATGAGTCTTGCCAATAAGAGGGGCACTGCAGGGCTATTGGGAAAGGAGGAAAGAGAGTCTATCCTCAAGGATGAGGATGGTCTACAAAAAGGTACACCTAAAGAAGGTAGTCCATCTCCAAATCAAGGCATTCCAGTAAATAAAGAGAATATGTCTAGGATTAACACAGATTCAGAAGAAAATGGAAAAGGGAAGGGAGATAGAATTCAAGAGAAATAATTGCAAATATTGGAAGAAGTGATATTCTACACATGAAATAAACAGGAAAGAAATGGGGTCAATCCCACAGACAGATATTACTTATTCAGGGAACAGTTCAATAGAGGAAAAGAATAGCAGAGGAGGTGCACAGAATATACCATGGAAAGAAGGTGCAGATAAGCTTATACTGGAAGGATTAGAAAATGAGAAATGCTTGTCCCTGTGGGTGTACCTAATTCTGATGGTCAATCTCTGAATGCAAATGACTCTTCCCCAGATGGAAATGGGAAGGGAAAATTCTATCTGGTATTTATTAAGGTCCCATTTTAATTGTATTTTATTTTTATTATTTTAATAACTGTATTTTATCAAACAACTAAGGGAAAAAAGTCTCCCACAGGAAAAGTGTTTTTGCCATATATCAAAGGAATCACTGATCAGATGGGAAAGCTTATGAAAACGTACAGCTTACAAACAGTATTCAGACCCACCAGAAAAATACAACAGATGCTACGTTCAGCAAAAGACAGTAGAGACCCCCTCACCTCTGCAGGAGTATACCGTATACCCTGCAGCTGTGGACAAGTTTACATCGGGACCACAAAGCATAGCATCCAGACAAGAATAAAAGAGCATGAAAGACACTGCAGACTTGGACAACCTGAAAAATCAGCAGTGGCTGAACATAGCCTAACTCAAACAGGACACAGTATCCTATTCTAGGACACTAAAATACTTGACAACACTTCCAACTACTTTGTCAGACTGCACAGGGAAGCCATTGAAATTCATAAGCATAAGCACAATTTCAACAGGAAAGAAGAGACTTTAAGAATGAATAGAGCATGGTTAGCCCTGCAGATAAGATTAGTACATCAAGCACCAATCCATATGCAAACAAACCTCCTCAGGATACAGTGAAGCCTCCCTCTATTAGCATTCCACACCCTGGGAAACTCTTACAGGATGACTCAGCTCAACCCCACCCCTCCTGAGTAGATATAAATGACCTGCCAACATCTTTTCCACACTGTGACACTGAGAGATCTCTGTCTTTTGGTGCTACACCTCTGAAGATGCCAGCCACAGCTGCTGGCGAAACGTCAGGAACTACAATGCCAAGACCACGGCTATACAGCCTGGGAAAATCCACAACAACCATCTATTTTTACTGTTTTTAACTTTGTATTGTGACGGCCTTTGGCCATATACAATTAAACCTTACTTACTTACTTACTATTTAAGTATCTCTATCTTCCTCTTCTCTCTAGTCAGGGACTCAAGCCAGCTCACTAAGAAACACAAAAATATAATTTAGACAAAGAAAAAAATGCAATATGATACCAGTTTTTGGCTAGTTCTGAGTCAGCTGTCCTGCGTCAAAAGGCCACAGGCTGATAGAGACAGCCTTTGGTTCTTGCCCGTTAAGTTGTACATCTGGCGACACCCAGGTGAAAAATCTCTCTTCAACTCATACTGCTTAAGTTGTTAGTTTTAAACAAACTACAGACTACTAAAGTATTTTTAAAAACTAGACTGCATTTAAGCAGATATAAAAATCAATCACAAGCACATATAATTTTGCAACTGAACAAACAATGTCTACTATTATCTTCTAATAAAAGAGGCAATGTCTCCAAGTGATCTATATTTTGGAGCAAATAACAGATTCAAATATTCTTAACGTCAAAAAAACAAACAAACCCGCTGCATTCAAAAGTCACCAGATATATGGTGTCCATATTACCTACACCAAAACAGTAAAGAGTCCAGTATTACCTTTAAGACAAATCAACTTTAATGTAGCATAAGCTTTAGAGAGCCACAGGATTCTTTGTCAGATGCAATTGTGCAATCCAGGCTCAATTGCGCCTGGATTGCACAGAGGAGTAGATGTCCTGGTTCATCTGGAGTTGGCTTATTTCATGACTTTTTCTTTAGATAAAATATTTTAAAGCCTTCCTTCCTTCCTTCCTTCCTTTCTTAATTACAGTCAGCGACCAGAGAAGCAGTTTGAAGGTTGTGGAAGACACAGCACCGATGTCTCTACGAGAGATTACCCAAGATGTCTTGCAAACCCACTTTCGAGATAAAATCAAAGGGCAAAGGTAAGCTTTCCTGGAAAGCCATGTCTCGCTATGTTACCTAGAAATGCACAGGAAAGAATTAATTAATGACCTCCTAATGGTCGGAAAATCCCTTTTGGCAGCTAACTGGAAGTCCCCCAAGATCCCATCTATCGACAGTTGGTTTTCCAGAGTCTGGGATTATTATATCCAGGAGAAAGTTTATGATTCTATTTATATATCTCAGCATTTTCCAAAAGAAACTGATTTTATGACAAAATGGCTCCCTTTCTTTGACTACTTATTAACCAATGATATACACCCTCCAAAGCACTTATTGTTTGTCTCATGGTGTTTCTGAGCAATATGTTGGGTTTCATACAAACTGTAAAGAACCTCCTTCTCTGCTTAGGTATATTGCAATTCTCTAAGCAAATTTTCTTTTTCCTTTGTTAATATTATATTTGAAAACTGGTAGTATATTATAAGCTATCTGTTTTTTCTTGTATTATAGTTGACTTTAATATTGTGTAATTTGTTTTCCTGTTTACGCATTGTATGTTGTTTTTTTAAAGTTAATAAAAAGTTTATTTAATAAAAAAAAAGAAATGCACAAAGCCTCTGTTGAAGGGGCAACACCTTTTCTTTCCTGGTTATTTTCATATCCTGTCTCAACAAGAGGCCCCGTTGCTCAATTGCGCAGAGCATAAAGTGCTTCTTTTTGAGAAAGAATAACTTTTTTAAAAAATAGAATCATAGAATCATATTGTTGGAAGGGGCCATACAGACCATCTAGTCCACTCCCCTGCCCATTGCAGGATCAGCCTAAAGCATCTCTGACAAATATTCATCCAACCTCTTCTTGAAAACTGCCAGTGAGGGAGAGCTCACCACCTCCCTAGGCAGCTGATTCCACTTTTGAATGACTCTGACCGTGAAAAAGTTCTTCCTAACATCCAGCTGGTACCTTTGTGCACGTAATTTAAGCCCATTGTTTCGGGTCCTACCCTCTACTGCCAACTGAAACAGCTCCCTGTCCTCCTCCAAATGATAGCCTTTCAAATACTTAAAGAGAGCAATCATGTCCCCCCTCAATCTCCTCTTCTCCAAACTAAACATTCCCAAGGCCCTCAACCTTTCCTCGTAGGGTCAGTCTCCAGACCCCTAATCATCATCGTCGCTCTCCTCTGCACCTTCTCAATTTTGTCCACATCCTTTATGAAGTGAGGCCTCCAGAACTGCACACAATACTCCAGGTGGGGCCTGACCAAGGCAGTATAAAGAGGGGCTATGACCTCCTGCAATTTTGACACTATGGCCCCTTTGATACAACCCAAGATTGAATTGGCCTTTTTTGCCACCACATCACACTGACTGCTCATATTCAGTTTACAGTCCACTCTTACCCCAAGATCTCTTTCACATATACTACTGCCCAGAAGTGTATCCCCCATCCAGTATTTGTGCTTCCCATTTTTGTGGCCCAGATGAAATACTGTCTTTGCTGAATTGCATCCTATTCACAGCTGCCCACTTCTCCAGCGTATTCAGGTCTTGTTGAATTTTAATTCTATCTTCTAGAGTGTTTGCTACTCCTCCCAATTTGGTATCATCAGCAAATTTAATGAGCAGCCCTTCCACTCCTTCATCCAGATCATTGATAAAAATATTGAAAAGTACTAGGCCCAAAACAAAGCCCTGCAGCGCCCCACTGGACACCTCCCCCCAATCTGACAAATGTCGTTGATCACCACTCTTTGGGTGCGGTCCTCTAACCAGTTCCCTATTCACGAAACTGTCCTATAGTCCAGTCCACAGTCTTCCAATTTGCCCATCAGAATGTCATGGGGAACTTTATCAAAAGATTTACTGAAATCCAGATAAATCATGTCAACAGAGGTCCCCCGATCCAGTAAGCTGGTCACTCAATCAAAGAAGGAAACCAGGTTGGTCTCGCAAGATCTGTTAGGGACAAAACCATCCTGACTTCCCCGGATCACTGAGAGGTCCTTGAGATGCTTAGAGATTGATCCCTTTAAAATCTGCTCGAATATCTTCCCAGCAACAGAAGTCAGACTGACCGGCCTGTAGGTTCCCAGGTTATCCTCCTTCCCTTTCCTAAAGATTGGGATAATATTCACTCTTCTCCAATCTTGTGGCACATCCCCAGTCCTCCAGGAAGCCATGAAGATGATGGATGGGGTTCTGCAAGTTCTATAGAAAGTTCTTTCAGCACTCTTGGGTGCACCCCATCCGGCCAAGGGGATTTGTATTCATCCAGTAAAGCCAGATTCCTCTCCACTATCTGTCAATGTAAACTAGCCACTCAGGTGCCCTGTCAAATTTTCTAGTATCTCTGGTAGGGGTGTGCAATTCAGTATTCTGATTAGGTTAAAGTTACCGAATCAGAGCCATTTTGGTTTTTTTCAGTATTACCGAAACTTTTTCTGAATACCGAAAAATTTCAGTAATACCGAAACAGAGATTGCCGAAATGATTCGGCCATTGTTTTCAATGAGAAAATCTTCTCCCAGATTTCTGGAAGTCAGGGGGAGGATTTTCTGTCCAAATCGCACCAAACTTGGTGGAGACTTTCTCCTAGCCCTCCTCTAACTATCTCCCAAGTTTCAGAAAGATTGGACTTTGGGGAGCCATTTTATGCCCCCCGCAACAAGGTGCCCCCATCCTCCTACACTCTCCATGGTTCTCTATGGGGAAAAACAAGTCATCTTTCTAGGTGGCTTGGGGTGGCATTTTGCAAGCAAAACGCACCCGACTTTCAGGGGACCTGCTCCCACCTGTCCTCACACCCTCCACCAAGTTTCAGGCAGATTCCACTTTGGGGGGCCATTTTATGGCCTCCCAAAGAAGGTGCCCCTATCCACCTCAACTCCACTATTCCCTATGGGGGAAATAAGAGAGGCTTGTGTGGCTAGGGGTGGCATTTTGCATGCAAAAGGCCCCCAACCTTCAGGGGCCCTTCAGGGGCCCAACCTTCAGGGGGCCTTCAGGGGCCCATCTCCCACCAAGGCCCAAACTGTTCCCACTTTGGGGAGGCATTATATGGCCTCCCAAAGATGTTGATCTTAGCCCCCCCCCCCTTTCTCCATTATTTCCTATGGGGGAAATAAGAGAGGCTTGTGTGGCTAGGGGTGGCATTTTGCATTCAAAATGCCCCCAACCTTCAGGGGCCTGTCTCCTACCTGTCCTCCCACCCTCCACCAAAGCTCAACCATATCCCACTTTGGGGGGCCATTTTACGTCCCCCCAACAGTGGTTCTCCTGCCACACCAATTTGTCTTTCTACTGTGGGGAAGACACACCGCAGAAACATATGGGATTGGGGCTGCCAATGGCCACAGCTACAGTCTACCTGCACCCAAACTGCCAAATACCACACCCCCACTCCCCAAAACCTGACTTCCTGTGTCCTGTGGCTAGCCACTTTCTATTGATTCCTGTTATGGGAAAATCTCCTACAGCAGGAACCCACAGAATGTGGTATCTATGGCCACAGGCACAGTCCCCCTTTTAAATCCACCCCCACAGCCCCACACTGACCCAAAGACACCCTTCCCAACATTCCCACACTGGCCACTACCCCAGGAGCAGGCTTGCCAGCCGCCCCCATTGTTCCCTGTGATGGGAACTTTTAAATTCTCTTTCCCAGGGCAATTATGCACAGCCCAGGGGTGACACAATGGTGGGCACATTCCTGAGTGTGATCTTCTCCCTGTGAAAGAGCACCTGAACCACAGACACCCTCTCCCAAATTGCCCCACCACCTAGAGATGGCAAAAATAACACAACTCACTTCATATCAGAGAATCACCCAAACACAATTGCTGTCAAAACGGTGAAGTGAGTTGTGTTATTTTGTGTAGTAGACTGCTTTCATGCCCTGTTGTGCCCTCCTACTGTGTAACCTAAAGCAGTTAAAGAAATAAAGTGTTTTTGACAGCAATTGTGTTTTTGTGATTCTTTAATGTGAAGTGAGTTGTGTTATTTTTGTGTAAGATACTACTGGCATGCCCTTTGTTGTGCCACCCCCCTGCTGTGTAACCTACAGCTGTTAAAGAAATGAAGTGTTTTTGACAGGAATTGTGTTTTTGTGATTCTCTGATGTTAAGTGAGTTGTGTTATTTTTCTGTGTAGGGGACTGCTGGTGTAATGTGTCACAATGCTTAGCCTACTTGTACTTTGAAAGTGAGAAAAAAGTGAGAAAACTTTATTAAGTGTCTGTTTGTGTTTTATTTGTTGTGCAGTTGGTTCCCATCCTAGGGAACAATGGGGCTGGCTGACCATCCATCTCTGTAGGTGGTGGAGGAATTTGGGGGAGGGTGTCTGTGGTTCAGGTGCTCTTTCACAGGGACAAGCTCGAACTCAGGAGTGTGCCCACCATTGTAGCACCCCTGGGCTGTGCATAATTGCCCTGGGAAAGAGAGTTTAAAAGTTCCCATCACAGGGAACAATGGGGGACTGCTGGCCAGCCTGCTCCTGAGGTAGTGGCCGGTGTGGGAATGTTGGGGAGGGTGTCTTTGGGTCAGTGTGGGGCTGTGGGGGGTGGATTTAAAAGGAGGACTGTGCCTGTGGCCATAGATGCTACATTCCGTGGGTTCCTGCTGTGGGAGATTTTCCCATAACAGGAATCAATAGAAAGTGGCTAGCCACAGGACATGGGAGGTTAGGTTTTGGGGAGTGGGGGTGTGGTATTTGGCAGTTTGGGTACAGGTGAACTGTAGCTGTGGCCATTGGCAGCTCTAATCCCATGTGTTTCTGCAGTGTGGAAGTCTTACGCACAGTAGAAAGACAAAGTGGTGTGGCAGGAGAACCACTGTTGGGGGGGCATAAAATGGCCCCCCAAGTGGGATCTGGTTGAGCTTTGGTGGAAGGTGGAAGAACAGGTAGGAGATGGGCCCCTGAAGTTTGGGGGCATTTTGCATGCAAAATGCCACCCCTAGCCACAAGAGAGGCCACACAAGCCTCTCTTATTTCTCCCATAGGAAATAATGGAGAAAGGGGAGGCTAAGATCAATGTTATGATCTTCACTTTCTTTAGGGTGGATTTTGCTTTAAATCTCCCCCTTATACCCTCTGGGTAGTTTGCTGCCACCAGGAATATTAAATTCCAATATTTTTATTTAAGTTTTCCCTTTTGTAACGTGTTTGAGCGTCAGGCTCCTTCATGGTTCTATGTGGCCCAGAGGATAGGAATGGGAGATAACTCTGGGATATAACAAAACAAAGTTTATTTTTTTAAGAAGCGTATTGGTTACATAAAAGTCATTCTTAGTTCTTCTAGTTGCTTCATCCAAACTCATTCACACAGATCTCTTGTAAGGCTTCACACACAGTTAGCCTCTTTCTCTAGGCTCTACATTTCCCTCACTGAGAACTCCTCAGACTGCACACAGCCAGCCTGTTTTCTTTTCACTCTCAATTCTTTCTCTCTCAGGCGCACACACCGTTTGCCTGCTTCAAATAGAGTGAATATATAGTCTCACAGACACATTCAGTTCAGGCTTCCACTCAGGTTGCCTTTCCCTCACAAATACATGAACACACTCAGGCTGCACACAGCTCGCCTCTCTTGCCCTAACTGAATCTTTTTCTCTCCCTCAGTAACTGAAAACCGCCTTCACTCCGCCCACTCTCAGTCATCAACCAATCATATCACTCACTCATCTCTCTCTTTCACCCCCACTCTTCAACTATCTCACCAAACATTTAAAGACACATGCACCCATTTCTTGAAATCATTACAATCAACATCTTTGGGAGGCCATATAATGCCCCCCCAAAGTGGGATCAGCTTGGGCCTTGGTGGAGGGTGGGGGGACAGGTGGGAGGTGGGCCCCTGAAGGTTGGGGGCCTTTTGCATGCAAAATGCCACCCCTAGCCACACAAGCCTCTCTTATTTCCCTCATAGGGAATAGTGGAGTTGAGGTGGATAGGGGCACCTTCTTTGGGAGGCCATAAAATGGCCCCCCCAAAGTGGAATCTGCCTGAAACTTGGTGGAGGGTGGGAAGACAGGTGGGAGCAGGTCCCCTGAAAGATGGGTGCATTTTGCTTGCAAAATGCCACCCCAAGCCTCCTAGAAAAATGACTTGTTTTTCCCCATAGAGAACCATGGAGAGTGTAGGAGGATGGGGGCACCTTGTTTGGGGGGGGGGAATAAAATGGCTTCCCAAAGTCCAATCTTTCTGAAACCTGGGAGATAGTTAGAGGAGAGTTAGGAGAAGGTCTCCACCAAGTTTGGTGTGCTTTGGACAGAAAATGCACCCTCCCCCTCAGACTCCCAGAAATCCGGGAGGTTTTCTCATTGAAAACAATGGCCGAATCAAGCCAAAACGCAAATACAGAAATGGCTTACCGATTCTGTATTCCATGAATAAAGAAACGGTTTCCTGATTCAGTTAAAACCGAATCAGGTTTACTGAAACAGGCAGGCCTTGCACACCCCTAATCTCTAGATGTGCCTGAGTTCTTGAGGGAGAAAACAGGCAAAAAAGTCCTTAAGCCTGTCTGCTTTTCCTCTGTCCTGCATCAGAGTTTCTCCATCTACTCCCACAGTGATCCAATTGTCTCTTTTACTTCGCATTTGCTTCTGACATATCTGTAGAAGTTTGTCTTATTGTAGCGAGCCCTCCTGGCCAGACCCAGCTTGTACTGAGCTTTGGCCTATCTGATGGCTGATCTGCAGTACCTAGAAACCCTCATATACTCCACTTTAGAGATCTGTCCTGCTCTCCATTTCCTGAACATTTCCATTTTCTCCCTTAGCTTCTTTTCATGAAACTTCATGAAACTTCATGAAACTTCATTTCATTCATGTGTTTCTCAGCATTTATGATTTTATTCCTCTAAACAAAGAGTGTCATCAGTTCTGGTTTTCTATTATTTTGTTGAATTTTCTCTGTCTGAGGAAATAGCTTATTGCTGTCATTCTCCTCTCACCCCCAATTCTGCAGTATGAAGGTTGTGGAAGTCACACCACCCATGTCTCTATGAAAGGATTGCAGTTCTGGTATTCTATGATATTGTGGAAATCAGAGGCCTGAATTGCAGAGAGGAGTTCATGTCCTGGTTTATCTGGAGTTGGTTTATTTCATGACGTTTTCTTTAATCAAACAATGCAAAAGCCATTCTTTCACTTGGAAAGTCCGCAAAGCCCTTTTGGTACCTTCTTGAGGTGTTAAGTTTTCTCTGTGTGTAGAAAAAAGTCACATTTAGAGCAGGAAACAGCTTATAACTGTAATTTTCCTCTCACCCCCAATTCTGCAGTTTGAAGGTTGTGGAAATCACGCCACGCAAGTCTGTACGGAAGATTACTCAAGGCATCTTGCAATCCCGCTTTCGGGATAATATCCAAGGGCAAAGGTAAGCTTGCCTGGAAAGCCACATGTCTCTCTTGGTGACCTAGAAATGCATGTGTACAGAGGCTCAAGGGAATCTTACTTACCCAGTAACGTTTACCGCCATGACATGAAAAGCATTTCTGCACATGAAGCCTCTGTTGAAGGGGCAACAGCTTTATAATAATATCAAAGTCATTCTTTCACTTGGAAAGTCCAAAATCCCTTTTGGTACCTTCTTGAGGTGTTAAGTTTTCTCTGTGTGTAAAAAAAAGTCACGTTTAGAGCAGGAAATAGCTTATAACTGTCATTTTCCTCTCACCCCCAATTCTGCAGTTTGAAGGTTGGGCAAGTTACGCCACCCATATCTCTACGAAATATTACCCATGGCGTGTTGCAATGCTTCTTTTGGGATACATTCGAAGGGCAAAGGTAAGCTTTGCTGGAAAGCCACATGTCCTTTTCTTACTTTAAATTTGTCAGTCATGTCATCATTCACACACAGTGCCACTTGCTGGTCTCGATATACTGCCTTTATAGCTTTTATAAATCCTTTCCCAAAATCCATTTTTTCCATTATTAAAAACATAAAATCCCATTTCAAATTGTCAAAGGCTTTCTCTGCATCCACAAAGAAAAAACCCACCTCCTTCTCAGGATGTTTATCATAATATTCTATTGATGCTTCTAACCGAACTCCATCCCGCCATCGCCTGGGCCAAGCCTCTGCCTAGGCCCTAGTGCCCCACTATTCATCTAGCACCAGCCTGAGCCCTTGCCACAAGTCATTGAGGAAGATATTATTGCCAGCTTGAGTAGGTACTTGCCTCCAAGGCCCCCAAGGCCAAGGAGAACAAGACTGAAGTGTAATTCATGGTTTGTTCAGCCTTTATGGTTTTATTCCTCTAAAAAAGTGTGTCATCAGTTTTGATTTTCAATTATTTGGTGGAAATCAGAGGCCTGGACTGCACAGAGGAGTTGGTGTCCTGGTTCAGGAGCAGTTGGTTTATTTCATGACTTTTTCTTTAATCAAACAATGCAAAAGCCATTCTTTCACTTGGAACGTCCGCAAAGCCCTTTTGGTACCTTCTTGAGGTGTTAAGTTTTCTCTGTGTGTAGAAAAAAGTCACATTTAGAGCAGGAAATAGCTTATAACTGTAATTTTCCTCTCACCCCCAATTCTGCAGTTTGAAGGTTGGGCAAGTTACGCCACCCATGTCTCTGCAAAATATTACCCATGGCGTGTTGCAATGCTTCTTTTGGGATACATTCGAAGGGCAAAGGTAAGCTTTGCTGGAAAGCCACATGTCCTTTTCTTACTTTAAATTGGTCGGTCATATCATCATTCACACACAGTGCCACTTGCTGGTCTCGATATACTGCCTTTATAGCTTTTATAAATCCTTTCCCAAAATTCATTATTTCCATTATTAAAAACATAAAATCCCAATTCAAATTGTCAAAGGCTTTCTCTGCATCCACAAAGAAAAAACCCACCTCTTTCTCAGGATGTTTATCATAATATTCTATTGATGACTAGCCCGCTGCTTCTAACCGAATTCCATCCCGCCATCGCCTGGGCCAAGCCTCTGCCTAGGCCCTAGTGCCCCACTATTCATCTAGAACCAGCCTGAGCCCTTGCCACAAGTCATTGAGGAAGATATTATTGCCAGCTTGAGTAGGTACTTGCCTCAAAGGCCCCCAAGGCCAAGGAGAACAAGACTGAGGTATAATTCATGGTTTGCTCAGCCTTTATGGTTTTATTCCTCTAAAGAAAGTGTGTCATCAGTTTTGATTTTCAATTATTTAGAGGAAATCAGAGGCCTGGACTGCACAGAGGAGTTGGTGTCCTGGTTCAGGTGCAGTTGGTTTATTTCATGACTTTTTCTTTAATCAAACAATGCAAAAGCCATTCTTTCACTTGGAAAGTCCGCAAAGCCCTTTTGGTACCTTCTCTCTGTGTAGAAAAATGTCACATTTAGAGCAGGAAAGAGCTTATAACTGTAATTTTCCTCTCACCCCCAATTCTGCAGTTTCAAGGTTGTGGAAATCACGCCACGCAAGTCTCTACGGAAGATTACCCAAGGCGTCTTGCAATCCCGCTTTCGGGATAATATCCAAGGGCAAAGGTAAGCTTGCCTGGAAAGCCACATGTCTCTCTTGGTGACCTAGAAATGCATGTGTACAGAGGCTCAAGGGAATCTTACTTACCCAGTAATGTTTACCACCATGACATGAAAAGCATTTCTGCACAGGAAGCCTCTGTTGAAGGTGCAACAGCTTTATAATAATATCAAAGTCATTCTTTCACTTGGAAAGTACACAATTCCTTTTAGTACCTTCTTGAGGTGTTAAGTTTTCTCTGTGTGTAAAAAAAAGTCACGTTGAGAGCAGGAAATAGCTTATAACTGTAATTTTCCTCTCACCCCCAATTCTGCAGTTTGAAGGTTGTGGAAATCACGCCACGCAAGTCTCTACGGAAGATTACCCAAGGTGTCTTGCAATCCCGCTTTCGGGATAATATCCAAGGGCAAAGGTAAGCTTGCCTGGAAAGCCACATGTCTCTCTTGGTGACCTAGAAATGCATGTGTACAGAGGCTCAAGGGAATCTTACTTACCCAGTAACGTTTACCGCCATGACATGAAAAGCATCACCATTTCTGCACATGAAGCCTCTGTTGAAGGGGCAACAGCTTTATAATAATATCAAAGTCATTCTTTCACTTGGAAAGTCCACAATCCCTTTTGGTACCTTCTTGAGGTGTTAAGTTTTCTCTGTGTGTAAAAAAAAGTCACGTTGAGAGCAGGAAATAGCTTATAACTGTAATTTTCCTCTCACCCCCAATTCTGCAGTTTGAAGGTTGGGCAAGTTACGCCACCCATGTCTCTGCGAAATATTACCCATGGCGTGTTGCAATGCTTCTTTTGGGATACATTCGAAGGGCAAAGGTAAGCTTTGCTGGAAAGCCACATGTCCTTTTCTTACTTTAAATTTGTCAGTCATGTCATCATTCACACACAGTGCCACTTGCTGGTCTCGATATACTGCCTTTATAGCTTTTATAAATCCTTTCCCAAAATTCATTTTTTCCATTATTAAAAACATAAAATCCCAATTCAAATTGTCAAAGGCTTTCTCTCCATCCACAAAGAAAAAACCCACCTCTTTCTCAGGATGTTTATCATAATATTCTATTGATGACTAGCCCGCTGCTTCTAACCGAACTCCATCCCGCCATCGCCTGGGCCAAGCCTCTGCCTAGGCCCTAGTGCCCCACTATTCATCTAGCACCAGCCTGAGCCCTTGCCACAAGTCATTGTGGAAGATATTATTGCCAGCTTGAGTAGGTACTTGCCTCCAAGGCCCCCAAGGCCAAGGAGAACAAGACTGAGGTCATAGATGCAGAGAAGTTAGCCGTGTTAGTCTGTGGTAGCAAAATCAAGACTGAGGTGTAATTCATGGTTTGCTCAGCCTTTATGGTTTTATTCCTCTAAACAAAGTGTGTCATCAGTTTTGATTTTCAATTATTTGGTGGAAATCAGAGGCCTGGACTGCACAGAGGAGTTGGTGTCCTGGTTCAGGTGCAGTTGGTTTATTTCATGACTTTTTCTTTAATCAAACAATGCAAAAGCCATTCTTTCACTTGGAAAGTCCGCAAAGCCCTTTTGGTACCTTCTTGAGGTGTTAAGTTTTCTCTGTGTGTAGAAAAATGTCACATTTAGAGCAGGAAATAGCTTATAACTGTAATTTTCCTCTCACCCCCAATTCTGCAGTTTGAAGGTTGTGGAAATCACGCCACGCAAGTCTCTACGGAAGATTACCCAAGGCGTCTTGCAATCCCGCTTTCGGGATAATATCCAAGGGCAAAGGTAAGCTTGCCTGGAAAGCCACATGTCTCTCTTGGTGACCTAGAAATGCATGTGTACAGAGGCTCATGGGAATCTTACTTACCCAGTAATGTTTACCGCCATGACATGAAAAGCATCACCATTTCTGCACATGAAGCCTCTGTTGAAGGGGCAACAGGTTTATAATAATATCAAAGTCATTCTTTCACTTGGAAAGTCCACAATTCCTTTTGGTACCTTCTTGAGGTGTTAAGTTTTCTCTGTGTGTAAAAAAAAGTCACATTTAGAGCAGGAAATAGCTTATAACTGTAATTTTCCTCTCACCCCCAATTCTGCAGTTTGAAGGTTGGGCAAGTTACGCCACCCATGGCTCTGCAAAATATTACCCATGGCGTGTTGCAATGCTTCTTTTGGGATACATTCGAAGGGCAATGGTAAGCTTTGCTGGAAAGCCACATGTCCTTTTCTTACTTTAAATTTGTCGGTCATATCATCATTCACACACAGTGCCGCTTGCTGGTCTCGATATACTGCCTTTATAGCTTTTATAAATCCTTTCCCAAAATCCATTTTTCCATTATTAAAAACATAAAATCCCAATTCAAGTTGTCAAAGGGTTTCTCTGCATCCACAAAGAAAAAACCCTCCTCTTTCTCAGGATGTTTATCATAATTTTCTATTGATGACTAGCCCGCTGCTTCTAACCGAATTCCATCCCGCCATCGCCTGGGCCAAGCCTCTGCCTAGGCCCTAGTGCCCCACTATTCATCTAGCACCAGCCTGAGCCCTTGCCACCAGTCATTGAGGAAGATAGTATTGCCAGCTTGAGTAGGTACTTGCCTCCAAGGCCCCCAAGGCCAAGGAGAACAAGACTGAGGTGTAATTCATGGTTTGCTCAGCCTTTATGGTTTTATTCCTCTAAACAAAGTGTGTCATCAGTTTTGATTTTCAATTATTTGGTGGAAATCAGAGGCCTGGACTGCACAGAGGAGTTGGTGTCCTGGTTCAGGTGCAGTTGGTTTATTTCATGACTTTTTCTTTAATCAAACAA
The DNA here is from genome assembly GCF_028583425.1 of Eublepharis macularius. NCBI lineage: Eukaryota > Metazoa > Chordata > Lepidosauria > Squamata > Eublepharidae > Eublepharis > Eublepharis macularius. Next base: position 6,555,248 of record NC_072790.1, on the reverse strand, counting down.
TGCAAAAGCCATTCTTTCACTTGGAACGTCCGCAAAGCCCTTTTGGTACCTTCTTGAGGTGTTAAGTTTTCTCTGTGTGTAGAAAAAAGTCACATTTAGAGCAGGAAACAGCTTATAACTGTAATTTTCCTCTCACCCCCAATTCTGCAGTTTGAAGGTTGTGGAAATCACGCCACGCAAGTCTGTACGGAAGATTACTCAAGGCATCTTGCAATCCCGCTTTCGGGATAATATCCAAGGGCAAAGGTAAGCTTGCCTGGAAAGCCACATGTCTCTCTTGGTGACCTAGAAATGCATGTGTACAGAGGCTCAAGGGAATCTTACTTACCCAGTAACGTTTACCGCCATGACATGAAAAGCATTTCTGCACATGAAGCCTCTGTTGAAGGGGCAACAGCTTTATAATAATATCAAAGTCATTCTTTCACTTGGAAAGTCCAAAATCCCTTTTGGTACCTTCTTGAGGTGTTAAGTTTTCTCTGTGTGTAAAAAAAAGTCACGTTTAGAGCAGGAAATAGCTTATAACTGTCATTTTCCTCTCACCCCCAATTCTGCAGTTTGAAGGTTGGGCAAGTTACGCCACCCATATCTCTACGAAATATTACCCATGGCGTGTTGCAATGCTTCTTTTGGGATACATTCGAAGGGCAAAGGTAAGCTTTGCTGGAAAGCCACATGTCCTTTTCTTACTTTAAATTTGTCAGTCATGTCATCATTCACACACAGTGCCACTTGCTGGTCTCGATATACTGCCTTTATAGCTTTTATAAATCCTTTCCCAAAATCCATTTTTTCCATTATTAAAAACATAAAATCCCATTTCAAATTGTCAAAGGCTTTCTCTGCATCCACAAAGAAAAACCCACCTCCTTCTCAGGATGTTTATCATAATATTCTATTGATGCTTCTAACCGAACTCCATCCCGCCATCGCCTGGGCCAAGCCTCTGCCTAGGCCCTAGTGCCCCACTATTCATCTAGCACCAGCCTGAGCCCTTGCCACAAGTCATTGAGGAAGATATTATTGCCAGCTTGAGTAGGTACTTGCCTCCAAGGCCCCCAAGGCCAAGGAGAACAAGACTGAAGTGTAATTCATGGTTTGTTCAGCCTTTATGGTTTTATTCCTCTAAAAAAGTGTGTCATCAGTTTTGATTTTCAATTATTTGGTGGAAATCAGAGGCCTGGACTGCACAGAGGAGTTGGTGTCCTGGTTCAGGAGCAGTTGGTTTATTTCATGACTTTTTCTTTAATCAAACAATGCAAAAGCCATTCTTTCACTTGGAACGTCCGCAAAGCCCTTTTGGTACCTTCTTGAGGTGTTAAGTTTTCTCTGTGTGTAGAAAAAAGTCACATTTAGAGCAGGAAATAGCTTATAACTGTAATTTTCCTCTCACCCCCAATTCTGCAGTTTGAAGGTTGGGCAAGTTACGCCACCCATGTCTCTGCAAAATATTACCCATGGCGTGTTGCAATGCTTCTTTTGGGATACATTCGAAGGGCAAAGGTAAGCTTTGCTGGAAAGCCACATGTCCTTTTCTTACTTTAAATTGGTCGGTCATATCATCATTCACACACAGTGCCACTTGCTGGTCTCGATATACTGCCTTTATAGCTTTTATAAATCCTTTCCCAAAATTCATTATTTCCATTATTAAAAACATAAAATCCCAATTCAAATTGTCAAAGGCTTTCTCTGCATCCACAAAGAAAAAACCCACCTCTTTCTCAGGATGTTTATCATAATATTCTATTGATGACTAGCCCGCTGCTTCTAACCGAATTCCATCCCGCCATCGCCTGGGCCAAGCCTCTGCCTAGGCCCTAGTGCCCCACTATTCATCTAGAACCAGCCTGAGCCCTTGCCACAAGTCATTGAGGAAGATATTATTGCCAGCTTGAGTAGGTACTTGCCTCAAAGGCCCCCAAGGCCAAGGAGAACAAGACTGAGGTATAATTCATGGTTTGCTCAGCCTTTATGGTTTTATTCCTCTAAAGAAAGTGTGTCATCAGTTTTGATTTTCAATTATTTAGAGGAAATCAGAGGCCTGGACTGCACAGAGGAGTTGGTGTCCTGGTTCAGGTGCAGTTGGTTTATTTCATGACTTTTTCTTTAATCAAACAATGCAAAAGCCATTCTTTCACTTGGAAAGTCCGCAAAGCCCTTTTGGTACCTTCTCTCTGTGTAGAAAAATGTCACATTTAGAGCAGGAAAGAGCTTATAACTGTAATTTTCCTCTCACCCCCAATTCTGCAGTTTCAAGGTTGTGGAAATCACGCCACGCAAGTCTCTACGGAAGATTACCCAAGGCATCTTGCAATCCCGCTTTCGGGATAATATCCAAGGGCAAAGGTAAGCTTGCCTGGAAAGCCACATGTCTCTCTTGGTGACCTAGAAATGCATGTGTACAGAGGCTCAAGGGAATCTTACTTACCCAGTAATGTTTACCACCATGACATGAAAAGCATTTCTGCACAGGAAGCCTCTGTTGAAGGTGCAACAGCTTTATAATAATATCAAAGTCATTCTTTCACTTGGAAAGTACACAATTCCTTTTAGTACCTTCTTGAGGTGTTAAGTTTTCTCTGTGTGTAAAAAAAAGTCACGTTGAGAGCAGGAAATAGCTTATAACTGTAATTTTCCTCTCACCCCCAATTCTGCAGTTTGAAGGTTGTGGAAATCACGCCACGCAAGTCTCTACGGAAGATTACCCAAGGTGTCTTGCAATCCCGCTTTCGGGATAATATCCAAGGGCAAAGGTAAGCTTGCCTGGAAAGCCACATGTCTCTCTTGGTGACCTAGAAATGCATGTGTACAGAGGCTCAAGGGAATCTTACTTACCCAGTAACGTTTACCGCCATGACATGAAAAGCATCACCATTTCTGCACATGAAGCCTCTGTTGAAGGGGCAACAGCTTTATAATAATATCAAAGTCATTCTTTCACTTGGAAAGTCCACAATCCCTTTTGGTACCTTCTTGAGGTGTTAAGTTTTCTCTGTGTGTAAAAAAAAGTCACGTTGAGAGCAGGAAATAGCTTATAACTTTCATTTTCCTCTCACCCCCAATTCTGCAGTTTGAAGGTTGGGCAAGTTACGCCACCCATGTCTCTGCGAAATATTACCCATGGCGTGTTGCAATGCTTCTTTTGGGATACATTCGAAGGGCAAAGGTAAGCTTTGCTGGAAAGCCACATGTCCTTTTCTTACTTTAAATTTGTCAGTCATGTCATCATTCACACACAGTGCCACTTGCTGGTCTCGATATACTGCCTTTATAGCTTTTATAAATCCTTTCCCAAAATTCATTTTTTCCATTATTAAAAACATAAAATCCCAATTCAAATTGTCAAAGGCTTTCTCTCCATCCACAAAGAAAAAACCCACCTCTTTCTCAGGATGTTTATCATAATATTCTATTGATGACTAGCCCGCTGCTTCTAACCGAACTCCATCCCGCCATCGCCTGGGCCAAGCCTCTGCCTAGGCCCTAGTGCCCCACTATTCATCTAGCACCAGCCTGAGCCCTTGCCACAAGTCATTGTGGAAGATATTATTGCCAGCTTGAGTAGGTACTTGCCTCCAAGGCCCCCAAGGCCAAGGAGAACAAGACTGAGGTCATAGATGCAGAGAAGTTAGCCGTGTTAGTCTGTGGTAGCAAAATCAAGACTGAGGTGTAATTCATGGTTTGCTCAGCCTTTATGGTTTTATTCCTCTAAACAAAGTGTGTCATCAGTTTTGATTTTCAATTATTTGGTGGAAATCAGAGGCCTGGACTGCACAGAGGAGTTGGTGTCCTGGTTCAGGTGCAGTTGGTTTATTTCATGACTTTTTCTTTAATCAAACAATGCAAAAGCCATTCTTTCACTTGGAAAGTCCGCAAAGCCCTTTTGGTACCTTCTTGAGGTGTTAAGTTTTCTCTGTGTGTAGAAAAATGTCACATTTAGAGCAGGAAATAGCTTATAACTGTAATTTTCCTCTCACCCCCAATTCTGCAGTTTGAAGGTTGTGGAAATCACGCCACGCAAGTCTCTACGGAAGATTACCCAAGGCGTCTTGCAATCCCGCTTTCGGGATAATATCCAAGGGCAAAGGTAAGCTTGCCTGGAAAGCCACATGTCTCTCTTGGTGACCTAGAAATGCATGTGTACAGAGGCTCATGGGAATCTTACTTACCCAGTAATGTTTACTGCCATGACATGAAAAGCATCACCATTTCTGCACATGAAGCCTCTGTTGAAGGGGCAACAGGTTTATAATAATATCAAAGTCATTCTTTCACTTGGAAAGTCCACAATTCCTTTTGGTACCTTCTTGAGGTGTTAAGTTTTCTCTGTGTGTAAAAAAAAGTCACATTTAGAGCAGGAAATAGCTTATAACTGTAATTTTCCTCTCACCCCCAATTCTGCAGTTTGAAGGTTGGGCAAGTTACGCCACCCATGGCTCTGCAAAATATTACCCATGGCGTGTTGCAATGCTTCTTTTGGGATACATTCGAAGGGCAATGGTAAGCTTTGCTGGAAAGCCACATGTCCTTTTCTTACTTTAAATTTGTCGGTCATATCATCATTCACACACAGTGCCACTTGCTGGTCTCGATATACTGCCTTTATAGCTTTTATAAATCCTTTCCCAAAATCCATTTTTCCATTATTAAAAACATAAAATCCCAATTCAAGTTGTCAAAGGGTTTCTCTGCATCCACAAAGAAAAAACCCTCCTCTTTCTCAGGATGTTTATCATAATTTTCTATTGATGACTAGCCCGCTGCTTCTAACCGAATTCCATCCCGCCATCGCCTGGGCCAAGCCTCTGCCTAGGCCCTAGTGCCCCACTATTCATCTAGCACCAGCCTGAGCCCTTGCCACCAGTCATTGAGGAAGATAGTATTGCCAGCTTGAGTAGGTACTTGCCTCCAAGGCCCCCAAGGCCAAGGAGAACAAGACTGAGGTGTAATTCATGGTTTGCTCAGCCTTTATGGTTTTATTCCTCTAAACAAAGTGTGTCATCAGTTTTGATTTTCAATTATTTGGTGGAAATCAGAGGCCTGGACTGCACAGAGGAGTTGGTGTCCTGGTTCAGGTGCAGTTGGTTTATTTCATGACTTTTTCTTTAATCAAACAATGCAAAAGCCATTCTTTCACTTGGAACGTCCGCAAAGCCCTTTTGGTACCTTCTTGAGGTGTTAAGTTTTCTCTGTGTGTAGAAAAAAGTCACATTTAGAGCAGGAAACAGCTTATAACTGTAATTTTCCTCTCACCCCCAATTCTGCAGTTTGAAGGTTGTGGAAATCACGCCACGCAAGTCTGTACGGAAGATTACTCAAGGCATCTTGCAATCCCGCTTTCGGGATAATATCCAAGGGCAAAGGTAAGCTTGCCTGGAAAGCCACATGTCTCTCTTGGTGACCTAGAAATGCATGTGTACAGAGGCTCAAGGGAATCTTACTTACCCAGTAACGTTTACCGCCATGACATGAAAAGCATTTCTGCACATGAAGCCTCTGTTGAAGGGGCAACAGCTTTATAATAATATCAAAGTCATTCTTTCACTTGGAAAGTCCAAAATCCCTTTTGGTACCTTCTTGAGGTGTTAAGTTTTCTCTGTGTGTAAAAAAAAGTCACGTTTAGAGCAGGAAATAGCTTATAACTGTCATTTTCCTCTCACCCCCAATTCTGCAGTTTGAAGGTTGGGCAAGTTACGCCACCCATATCTCTACGAAATATTACCCATGGCGTGTTGCAATGCTTCTTTTGGGATACATTCGAAGGGCAAAGGTAAGCTTTGCTGGAAAGCCACATGTCCTTTTCTTACTTTAAATTTGTCAGTCATGTCATCATTCACACACAGTGCCACTTGCTGGTCTCGATATACTGCCTTTATAGCTTTTATAAATCCTTTCCCAAAATCCATTTTTTCCATTATTAAAAACATAAAATCCCATTTCAAATTGTCAAAGGCTTTCTCTGCATCCACAAAGAAAAACCCACCTCCTTCTCAGGATGTTTATCATAATATTCTATTGATGCTTCTAACCGAACTCCATCCCGCCATCGCCTGGGCCAAGCCTCTGCCTAGGCCCTAGTGCCCCACTATTCATCTAGCACCAGCCTGAGCCCTTGCCACAAGTCATTGAGGAAGATATTATTGCCAGCTTGAGTAGGTACTTGCCTCCAAGGCCCCCAAGGCCAAGGAGAACAAGACTGAAGTGTAATTCATGGTTTGTTCAGCCTTTATGGTTTTATTCCTCTAAAAAAGTGTGTCATCAGTTTTGATTTTCAATTATTTGGTGGAAATCAGAGGCCTGGACTGCACAGAGGAGTTGGTGTCCTGGTTCAGGAGCAGTTGGTTTATTTCATGACTTTTTCTTTAATCAAACAATGCAAAAGCCATTCTTTCACTTGGAACGTCCGCAAAGCCCTTTTGGTACCTTCTTGAGGTGTTAAGTTTTCTCTGTGTGTAGAAAAAAGTCACATTTAGAGCAGGAAATAGCTTATAACTGTAATTTTCCTCTCACCCCCAATTCTGCAGTTTGAAGGTTGGGCAAGTTACGCCACCCATGTCTCTGCGAAATATTACCCATGGCGTGTTGCAATGCTTCTTTTGGGATACATTCGAAGGGCAAAGGTAAGCTTTGCTGGAAAGCCACATGTCCTTTTCTTACTTTAAATTGGTCGGTCATATCATCATTCACACACAGTGCCACTTGCTGGTCTCGATATACTGCCTTTATAGCTTTTATAAATCCTTTCCCAAAATTCATTATTTCCATTATTAAAAACATAAAATCCCAATTCAAATTGTCAAAGGCTTTCTCTCCATCCACAAAGAAAAAACCCACCTCTTTCTCAGGATGTTTATCATAATATTCTATTGATGACTAGCCCGCTGCTTCTAACCGAATTCCATCCCGCCATCGCCTGGGCCAAGCCTCTGCCTAGGCCCTAGTGCCCCACTATTCATCTAGAACCAGCCTGAGCCCTTGCCACAAGTCATTGAGGAAGATATTATTGCCAGCTTGAGTAGGTACTTGCCTCCAAGGCCCCCAAGGCCAAGGAGAACAAGACTGAGGTATAATTCATGGTTTGCTCAGCCTTTATGGTTTTATTCCTCTAAAGAAAGTGTGTCATCAGTTTTGATTTTCAATTATTTAGAGGAAATCAGAGGCCTGGACTGCACAGAGGAGTTGGTGTCCTGGTTCAGGTGCAGTTGGTTTATTTCATGACTTTTTCTTTAATCAAACAATGCAAAAGCCATTCTTTCACTTGGAAAGTCCGCAAAGCCCTTTTGGTACCTTCTCTCTGTGTAGAAAAAAGTCACATTTAGAGCAGGAAAGAGCTTATAACTGTAATTTTCCTCTCACCCCCAATTCTGCAGTTTCAAGGTTGTGGAAATCACGCCACGCAAGTCTCTACGGAAGATTACCCAAGGCGTCTTGCAATCCCGCTTTCGGGATAATATCCAAGGGCAAAGGTAAGCTTGCCTGGAAAGCCACATGTCTCTCTTGGTGACCTAGAAATGCATGTGTACAGAGGCTCAAGGGAATCTTACTTACCCAGTAATGTTTACCACCATGACATGAAAAGCATTTCTGCACATGAAGCCTCTGTTGAAGGTGCAACAGCTTTATAATAATATCAAAGTCATTCTTTCACTTGGAAAGTACACAATTCCTTTTAGTACCTTCTTGAGGTGTTAAGTTTTCTCTGTGTGTAAAAAAAAGTCACGTTGAGAGCAGGAAATAGCTTATAACTGTAATTTTCCTCTCACCCCCAATTCTGCAGTTTGAAGGTTGTGGAAATCACGCCACGCAAGTCTCTATGGAAGATTACCCAAGGTGTCTTGCAATCCCGCTTTCGGGATAATATCCAAGGGCAAAGGTAAGCTTGCCTGGAAAGCCACATGTCTCTCTTGGTGACCTAGAAATGCATGTGTACAGAGGCTCAAGGGAATCTTACTTACCCAGTAACGTTTACCGCCATGACATGAAAAGCATCACCATTTCTGCACATGAAGCCTCTGTTGAAGGGGCAACAGCTTTATAATAATATCAAAGTCATTCTTTCACTTGGAAAGTCCACAATCCCTTTTGGTACCTTCTTGAGGTGTTAAGTTTTCTCTGTGTGTAAAAAAAAGTCACGTTGAGAGCAGGAAATAGCTTATAACTTTCATTTTCCTCTCACCCCCAATTCTGCAGTTTGAAGGTTGGGCAAGTTACGCCACCCATGTCTCTGCGAAATATTACCCATGGCGTGTTGCAATGCTTCTTTTGGGATACATTCGAAGGGCAAAGGTAAGCTTTGCTGGAAAGCCACATGTCCTTTTCTTACTTTAAATTTGTCAGTCATGTCATCATTCACACACAGTGCCACTTGCTGGTCTCGATATACTGCCTTTATAGCTTTTATAAATCCTTTCCCAAAATTCATTTTTTCCATTATTAAAAACATAAAATCCCAATTCAAATTGTCAAAGGCTTTCTCTCCATCCACAAAGAAAAAACCCACCTTTTTCTCAGGATGTTTATCATAATATTCTATTGATGACTAGCCCGCTGCTTCTAACCGAACTCCATCCCGCCATCGCCTGGGCCAAGCCTCTGCCTAGGCCCTAGTGCCCCACTATTCATCTAGCACCAGCCTGAGCCCTTGCCACAAGTCATTGTGGAAGATATTATTGCCAGCTTGAGTAGGTACTTGCCTCCAAGGCCCCCAAGGCCAAGGAGAACAAGACTGAGGTCATAGATGCAGAGAAGTTAGCCGTGTTAGTCTGTGGTAGCAAAATCAAGACTGAAGTGTAATTCATGGTTTGCTCAGCCTTTATGGTTTTATTCCTCTAAACAAAGTGTGTCATCAGTTTTGATTTTCAATTATTTGGTGGAAATCAGAGGCCTGGACTGCACAGAGGAGTTGGTGTCCTGGTTCAGGTGCAGTTGGTTTATTTCATGACTTTTTCTTTAATCAAACAATGCAAAAGCCATTCTTTCACTTGGAAAGTCCGCAAAGCCCTTTTGGTACCTTCTTGAGGTGTTAAGTTTTCTCTGTGTGTAGAAAAATGTCACATTTAGAGCAGGAAATAGCTTATAACTGTAATTTTCCTCTCACCCCCAATTCTGCAGTTTGAAGGTTGTGGAAATCACGCCACGCAAGTCTCTACGGAAGATTACCCAAGGCGTCTTGCAATCCCGCTTTCGGGATAATATCCAAGGGCAAAGGTAAGCTTGCCTGGAAAGCCACATGTCTCTCTTGGTGACCTAGAAATGCATGTGTACAGAGGCTCATGGGAATCTTACTTACCCAGTAATGTTTACCGCCATGACATGAAAAGCATCACCATTTCTGCACATGAAGCCTCTGTTGAAGGGGCAACAGGTTTATAATAATATCAAAGTCATTCTTTCACTTGGAAAGTCCACAATTCCTTTTGGTACCTTCTTGAGGTGTTAAGTTTTCTCTGTGTGTAAAAAAAAGTCACATTTAGAGCAGGAAATAGCTTATAACTGTAATTTTCCTCTCACCCCCAATTCTGCAGTTTGAAGGTTGGGCAAGTTACGCCACCCATGGCTCTGCAAAATATTACCCATGGCGTGTTGCAATGCTTCTTTTGGGATACATTCGAAGGGCAATGGTAAGCTTTGCTGGAAAGCCACATGTCCTTTTCTTACTTTAAATTTGTCGGTCATATCATCATTCACACACAGTGCCACTTGCTGGTCTCGATATACTGCCTTTATAGCTTTTATAAATCCTTTCCCAAAATCCATTTTTCCATTATTAAAAACATAAAATCCCAATTCAAGTTGTCAAAGGGTTTCTCTGCATCCACAAAGAAAAAACCCTCCTCTTTCTCAGGATGTTTATCATAATTTTCTATTGATGACTAGCCCGCTGCTTCTAACCGAATTCCATCCCGCCATCGCCTGGGCCAAGCCTCTGCCTAGGCCCTAGTGCCCCACTATTCATCTAGCACCAGCCTGAGCCCTTGCCACCAGTCATTGAGGAAGATAGTATTGCCAGCTTGAGTAGGTACTTGCCTCCAAGGCCCCCAAGGCCAAGGAGAACAAGACTGAGGTGTAATTCATGGTTTGCTCAGCCTTTATGGTTTTATTCCTCTAAACAAAGTGTGTCATCAGTTTTGATTTTCAATTATTTGGTGGAAATCAGAGGCCTGGACTGCACAGAGGAGTTGGTGTCCTGGTTCAGGTGCAGTTGGTTTATTTCATGACTTTTTCTTTAATCAAACAATGCAAAAGCCATTCTTTCACTTGGAAAGTCCGCAAAGCCCTTTTGGTACCTTCTTGAGGTGTTAAGTTTTCTCTGTGTGTAGAAAAATGTCACATTTAGAGCAGGAAATAGCTTATAACTGTAATTTTCCTCTCACCCCCAATTCTGCAGTTTGAAGGTTGTGGAAATCACGCCACGCAAGTCTCTACGGAAGATTACCCAAGGCGTCTTGCAATCCCGCTTTCGGGATAATATCCAAGGGCAAAGGTAAGCTTGCCTGGAAAGCCACATGTCTCTCTTGGTGACCTAGAAATGCATGTGTACAGAGGCTCATGGGAATGTTACTTACCCAGTAATGTTTACTGCCATGACATGAAAAGCATCACCATTTCTGCACATGAAGCCTCTGTTGAAGGGGCAACAGCTTTATAATAATATCAAAGTCCTTCTTTCACTTGGAAAGTCCAGAATCCCTTTTGGTACCTTCTTGAGGTGTTAAGTTTTCTCTGTGTGTAAAAAAAAGTCACTTTTAGAGCAGGAAATAGCTTATAACTGTAATTTTCCTCTCACCCCCAATTCTGCAGTTTGAAGGTTGGGCAAGTTACGCCACCCATGTCTCTACGAAATATTACCCATGGCGTGTTGCAATCCTTCTTTTGGGATACATTCGAAGGGCAAAGGTAAGCTTTGCTGGAAAGCCACATGTCCTTTTCTTACTTTAAATTTGTCAGTCATGTCATCATTCACACACAGTGCCACTTGCTGGTCTCGATATACTGCCTTTATAGCTTTTATAAATCCTTTCCCAAAATCCGTTTTTCCATTATTAAAAACATAAAATCCCAATTCAAATTGTCAAAGGCTTTCTCTGCATCCACAAAGAAAAAACCCACCTCTTTCTCAGGATGTTTATCATAATATTCTATTGATGACTAGCCCGCTGCTTCTAACCGAACTCCATCCCGCCATCGCCTGGGCCAAGCCTCTGCCTAGGCCCTAGTGCCCCACTATTCATCTAGCACCAGCCTGAGCCCTTGCCACAAGTCATTGAGGAAGATATTATTGCCAGCTTGAGTAGGTACTTGCCTCCAAGGCCCCCAAGGCAAAGGAGAACAAGACTGAGGTGTAATTCATGGTTTGCTCAGCCTTTATGGTTTTATTCCTCTAAAGAAAGTGTGTCATCAGTTTTGATTTTCAATTATTTGGTGGAAATCAGAGGCCTGGACTGCACAGAGGAGTTGGTGTCCTGGTTCAGGTGCAGTTGGTTTATTTCATGACCTTTTCTTTAATCAAACAATGCAAAAGCCATTCTTTCACTTGGAAAGTCCGCAAAGCCCTTTTGGTACCTTCTTGAGGTGTTAAGTTTTCTCTGTGTGTAGAAAAATGTCACATTTAGAGCAGGAAAGAGCTTATAACTGTAATTTTCCTCTCACCCCCAATTCTGCAGTTTGAAGGTTGTGGAAATCACGCCACGCAAGTCTGTACGGAAGATTACTCAAGGCATCTTGCAATCCCGCTTTCGGGATAATATCCAAGGGCAAAGGTAAGCTTGCCTGGAAAGCCACATGTCTCTCTTGGTGACCTAGAAATGCATGTGTACAGAGGCTCAAGGGAATCTTACTTACCCAGTAACGTTTACCGCCATGACATGAAAAGCATTTCTGCACATGAAGCCTCTGTTGAAGGGGCAACAGCTTTATAATAATATCAAAGTCATTCTTTCACTTGGAAAGTCCAAAATCCCTTTTGGTACCTTCTTGAGGTGTTAAGTTTTCTCTGTGTGTAAAAAAAAGTCACGTTTAGAGCAGGAAATAGCTTATAACTGTCATTTTCCTCTCACCCCCAATTCTGCAGTTTGAAGGTTGGGCAAGTTACGCCACCCATATCTCTACGAAATATTACCCATGGCGTGTTGCAATGCTTCTTTTGGGATACATTCGAAGGGCAAAGGTAAGCTTTGCTGGAAAGCCACATGTCCTTTTCTTACTTTAAATTTGTCAGTCATGTCATCATTCACACACAGTGCCACTTGCTGGTCTCGATATACTGCCTTTATAGCTTTTATAAATCCTTTCCCAAAATCCATTTTTTCCATTATTAAAAACATAAAATCCCATTTCAAATTGTCAAAGGCTTTCTCTGCATCCACAAAGAAAAACCCACCTCCTTCTCAGGATGTTTATCATAATATTCTATTGATGCTTCTAACCGAACTCCATCCCGCCATCGCCTGGGCCAAGCCTCTGCCTAGGCCCTAGTGCCCCACTATTCATCTAGCACCAGCCTGAGCCCTTGCCACAAGTCATTGAGGAAGATATTATTGCCAGCTTGAGTAGGTACTTGCCTCCAAGGCCCCCAAGGCCAAGGAGAACAAGACTGAAGTGTAATTCATGGTTTGTTCAGCCTTTATGGTTTTATTCCTCTAAAAAAGTGTGTCATCAGTTTTGATTTTCAATTATTTGGTGGAAATCAGAGGCCTGGACTGCACAGAGGAGTTGGTGTCCTGGTTCAGGAGCAGTTGGTTTATTTCATGACTTTTTCTTTAATCAAACAATGCAAAAGCCATTCTTTCACTTGGAACGTCCGCAAAGCCCTTTTGGTACCTTCTTGAGGTGTTAAGTTTTCTCTGTGTGTAGAAAAAAGTCACATTTAGAGCAGGAAATAGCTTATAACTGTAATTTTCCTCTCACCCCCAATTCTGCAGTTTGAAGGTTGGGCAAGTTACGCCACCCATGTCTCTGCGAAATATTACCCATGGCGTGTTGCAATGCTTCTTTTGGGATACATTCGAAGGGCAAAGGTAAGCTTTGCTGGAAAGCCACATGTCCTTTTCTTACTTTAAATTGGTCGGTCATATCATCATTCACACACAGTGCCACTTGCTGGTCTCGATATACTGCCTTTATAGCTTTTATAAATCCTTTCCCAAAATTCATTATTTCCATTATTAAAAACATAAAATCCCAATTCAAATTGTCAAAGGCTTTCTCTCCATCCACAAAGAAAAAACCCACCTCTTTCTCAGGATGTTTATCATAATATTCTATTGATGACTAGCCCGCTGCTTCTAACCGAATTCCATCCCGCCATCGCCTGGGCCAAGCCTCTGCCTAGGCCCTAGTGCCCCACTATTCATCTAGAACCAGCCTGAGCCCTTGCCACAAGTCATTGAGGAAGATATTATTGCCAGCTTGAGTAGGTACTTGCCTCCAAGGCCCCCAAGGCCAAGGAGAACAAGACTGAGGTATAATTCATGGTTTGCTCAGCCTTTATGGTTTTATTCCTCTAAAGAAAGTGTGTCATCAGTTTTGATTTTCAATTATTTAGAGGAAATCAGAGGCCTGGACTGCACAGAGGAGTTGGTGTCCTGGTTCAGGTGCAGTTGGTTTATTTCATGACTTTTTCTTTAATCAAACAATGCAAAAGCCATTCTTTCACTTGGAAAGTCCGCAAAGCCCTTTTGGTACCTTCTCTCTGTGTAGAAAAAAGTCACATTTAGAGCAGGAAAGAGCTTATAACTGTAATTTTCCTCTCACCCCCAATTCTGCAGTTTCAAGGTTGTGGAAATCACGCCACGCAAGTCTCTACGGAAGATTACCCAAGGCGTCTTGCAATCCCGCTTTCGGGATAATATCCAAGGGCAAAGGTAAGCTTGCCTGGAAAGCCACATGTCTCTCTTGGTGACCTAGAAATGCATGTGTACAGAGGCTCAAGGGAATCTTACTTACCCAGTAATGTTTACCACCATGACATGAAAAGCATTTCTGCACATGAAGCCTCTGTTGAAGGTGCAACAGCTTTATAATAATATCAAAGTCATTCTTTCACTTGGAAAGTACACAATTCCTTTTAGTACCTTCTTGAGGTGTTAAGTTTTCTCTGTGTGTAAAAAAAAGTCACGTTGAGAGCAGGAAATAGCTTATAACTGTAATTTTCCTCTCACCCCCAATTCTGCAGTTTGAAGGTTGTGGAAATCACGCCACGCAAGTCTCTATGGAAGATTACCCAAGGTGTCTTGCAATCCCGCTTTCGGGATAATATCCAAGGGCAAAGGTAAGCTTGCCTGGAAAGCCACATGTCTCTCTTGGTGACCTAGAAATGCATGTGTACAGAGGCTCAAGGGAATCTTACTTACCCAGTAACGTTTACCGCCATGACATGAAAAGCATCACCATTTCTGCACATGAAGCCTCTGTTGAAGGGGCAACAGCTTTATAATAATATCAAAGTCATTCTTTCACTTGGAAAGTCCACAATCCCTTTTGGTACCTTCTTGAGGTGTTAAGTTTTCTCTGTGTGTAAAAAAAAGTCACGTTGAGAGCAGGAAATAGCTTATAACTTTCATTTTCCTCTCACCCCCAATTCTGCAGTTTGAAGGTTGGGCAAGTTACGCCACCCATGTCTCTGCGAAATATTACCCATGGCGTGTTGCAATGCTTCTTTTGGGATACATTCGAAGGGCAAAGGTAAGCTTTGCTGGAAAGCCACATGTCCTTTTCTTACTTTAAATTTGTCAGTCATGTCATCATTCACACACAGTGCCACTTGCTGGTCTCGATATACTGCCTTTATAGCTTTTATAAATCCTTTCCCAAAATTCATTTTTTCCATTATTAAAAACATAAAATCCCAATTCAAATTGTCAAAGGCTTTCTCTCCATCCACAAAGAAAAAACCCACCTTTTTCTCAGGATGTTTATCATAATATTCTATTGATGACTAGCCCGCTGCTTCTAACCGAACTCCATCCCGCCATCGCCTGGGCCAAGCCTCTGCCTAGGCCCTAGTGCCCCACTATTCATCTAGCACCAGCCTGAGCCCTTGCCACAAGTCATTGTGGAAGATATTATTGCCAGCTTGAGTAGGTACTTGCCTCCAAGGCCCCCAAGGCCAAGGAGAACAAGACTGAGGTCATAGATGCAGAGAAGTTAGCCGTGTTAGTCTGTGGTAGCAAAATCAAGACTGAAGTGTAATTCATGGTTTGCTCAGCCTTTATGGTTTTATTCCTCTAAACAAAGTGTGTCATCAGTTTTGATTTTCAATTATTTGGTGGAAATCAGAGGCCTGGACTGCACAGAGGAGTTGGTGTCCTGGTTCAGGTGCAGTTGGTTTATTTCATGACTTTTTCTTTAATCAAACAATGCAAAAGCCATTCTTTCACTTGGAAAGTCCGCAAAGCCCTTTTGGTACCTTCTTGAGGTGTTAAGTTTTCTCTGTGTGTAGAAAAATGTCACATTTAGAGCAGGAAATAGCTTATAACTGTAATTTTCCTCTCACCCCCAATTCTGCAGTTTGAAGGTTGTGGAAATCACGCCACGCAAGTCTCTACGGAAGATTACCCAAGGCGTCTTGCAATCCCGCTTTCGGGATAATATCCAAGGGCAAAGGTAAGCTTGCCTGGAAAGCCACATGTCTCTCTTGGTGACCTAGAAATGCATGTGTACAGAGGCTCATGGGAATCTTACTTACCCAGTAATGTTTACCGCCATGACATGAAAAGCATCACCATTTCTGCACATGAAGCCTCTGTTGAAGGGGCAACAGGTTTATAATAATATCAAAGTCATTCTTTCACTTGGAAAGTCCACAATTCCTTTTGGTACCTTCTTGAGGTGTTAAGTTTTCTCTGTGTGTAAAAAAAAGTCACATTTAGAGCAGGAAATAGCTTATAACTGTAATTTTCCTCTCACCCCCAATTCTGCAGTTTGAAGGTTGGGCAAGTTACGCCACCCATGGCTCTGCAAAATATTACCCATGGCGTGTTGCAATGCTTCTTTTGGGATACATTCGAAGGGCAATGGTAAGCTTTGCTGGAAAGCCACATGTCCTTTTCTTACTTTAAATTTGTCGGTCATATCATCATTCACACACAGTGCCACTTGCTGGTCTCGATATACTGCCTTTA
>NC_072790.1:6167057-6239024 GCF_028583425.1 Eublepharis macularius | reverse complement strand
GGACTGGAATGACAGGCCCCTGACTGGAATGACGACTCCTGGGTGTGACAGATGGGCTCTGGGACTGGAATGACAGGCTCTATTCTGGAATGACGGCCCTGGGTGTGCCAGAAGGGCTCTGGGACTGGAATGACAGGCCCCTGACTGGAATGAAGGGCCCTGGGTGTGCCAGAAGGGCTCGGGGACTGGAATGACAGGCCCCTGACTGGAATGACGGGCCCTGGGTGTGACAGAAGGGCTCTGGGACTGGAATGACAGGCCCCAGACTGGAATTACAGCCACTGGGTGTGCCAGAAGGGCTTGGGGACTGGATTGACAGGCCCCATGCTGGAATGACGGCCCCTGGGCGTGCCAGAAGGGCTCTCGGACTGGAATGACAGGCCCCAGACTGGAATGACGGCCCCTGGGTGTGCCAGAAGGGCTTGGGGACTGGATTGACAGGCCCCATGCTGGAATGACGGCGCCCTGGGTGTGCCAGAAGGGCTCTCGGACTGGAATGACAGGCCCCAGACTGGAATGACGGGCCCTGGGTGTGCCAAAAGAGCTCTGGGACTGGAATGACAGGCCCCATGCTGGAATGACAACCCTGGATGTGCCAGAAGGGCTCTGGGACTGGAACTACAGGCTCTGTGCTGGAATGACGGCCCCTGGTGTGCCAGAAGGGCTCTGGGACTGGAATGACAGGCCCCGTGACTGGAATTATGGCCCCTGGGTGGGCCAGAAGGGTTCGGGGACTGGATTGACAGGCCCCATGCTGGAATGACGGCCCCTGGGGTGTGTCAAAAGGGCTCGTGGACTGGAATTACAGGCCCCTGACTGGAATGACGGGCCCTGGGTGTGCCAGAAGGGCTCGGGGACTGGAATGACAGGCCCCTGACTGGAATGACGGGCCCTCGGTGTGCCAGAAGGGCTCTCGGACTGGAATGACAGGCCCCAGACTGGAATGACGACACCTGGGTGTGCCATAAGGGCTCTGGGACTGGAATGACAGGCCCCTGACTGGAATGACGGCCCCTGGGTGTGCCAGAAGGCCTCGTGGACTGGAATGACAGGCCCCTGACTGGAATGACGGGCCCTGGGTGTGCCAGAAGGTCTCTGGGACTGGAATGACAGGCCCCATGCTGGAATGACGGCGCCTGGGTGTGCCAGAAGGGCTCTCGGACTGGAATGACAGGCCCCAGACTGGAATGACGGGCCCTGGGTGTGCCAAAAGAGCTCTGGGACTGGAATGACATGCCCCATGCTGGAATGACAACCCCTGGATGTGCCAGAAGGGCTCTGGGACTGGAACTACAGGCTCTGTGCTGGAATGACGGCCCCTGGGTGTGCCAGAAGGGCTCTGGGACTGGAATGACAGGCCCGTGACTGGAATTATGGCCCCTGGGTGGGCCAGAAGGGTTCGCGGACTGGATTGACAGGCCCCATGCTGGAATGACGGACCCTGGGTTGTGTCAAAAGGGCTCGTGGACTGGAATGGACAGGCCCCCTGACTGGAATGACGGCCCTGGGTGTGCCAGAAGGGCTCGGGGACTGGAATGACAGGGCCCCTGACTGGAATGACGAGGGCCCTCGGTGTGCCAGAAGGGCTCTCGGACTGGAATGACAGGCCCCAGACTGGAATGACGACACCTGGGTGTGCCATCTAAGGGCTCTGGGGACTGGAATGACAGGCCCCTGACTGGAATGACGGCCCCTGGGTGTGCCAGAAGGGCTCGTGGACTGGGAATGACAGGCCCCTGACTGGAATGACGGGCCCTGGGTGTGCCAGAAGGTCTCTGGGACTGGAATGACAGGCCCCATGCTGGAATCACGACGCCTGGGTGTGCCAGAAGGTCTCTGGACTGGAATGACAGGCTCTGTGCTGGAATGACGGCCCCTAGCTGTGACAGAAGGGCTCAGGGACTGGAATGACAGCCCCCTGACAGGAATGACGGGCCCTCGGGTGTGCCAGAAGGCCTCGGAGACTGGAATGACAGGCCCCTGACTGGAATAACGGGCCCTCGGTGTGCCAGAAGGGCTCTGGGACTGGAATGACAGGCCCCTGACTGTAATAACGGCGCCTGGGTGTGCCAGAAGGGCTCGTGGACTGGATTGACAGGCCCATTCTGGAATGACGGCCCCCTGGGTGTGCCAGAAGGGCTCCGGGACTGGAATGACAGGCCCCTGCCTGGAATGACGGGCCCCTGGGTGTGCCAGAAGGGCGCGGGGACTAGAATTACAGGCCCCTGCCTGGAATGACGGGCCCTGGGTATGCCAGCAGGGCTCGGGGACTGGAATTACAGGCCCCTGACTGTAATGACGGGCCCTGGGTGTGCCAGAAGGGCTCGGGGGACTGCAATGACAGGCCCCTGACTGGAATGATGGCCCCTGGGTGGGCCAGAAGGGCTCTGGGACTGGAATGACAGCCCCTGACTGGAATGACGACTCCTGGGTGTGACAGATGGGCTCTGGACTGGAATGACAGGCTCTATTCTGGAATGACGGACCCTGGGTGTGACAGAAGGGCTCTGGGGACTGGAATGACAGGCCCCTAACTGGAATGACGGGCCCGGGGTGTGGACAGAAGGGCCCGCGGACTGAATGACAGGCCCCATGCTGGTATGATGGCCTCTGGGGGTACCAGAAGGGCTTGGGGACTGGATTGACAGGGCCCCATGCTGGAATGACGGCCCCTGGGTGTGCCAGAAGGGCTCTTGGACTGGAATGACAGGCCCCAGACTGGAATGACGGCCCCTGGGTGTGCCAGAAGGGCTTGGGGACTGATTGACTGGCCCCATGCTGGAATGACGGCCCCTTGGTGTGCCAGAAGGGATCTGGGACTGGAACGACAGGCCCCACGCTGGAATGACGGCCCCTGGGTGTGCCAGAAGGGCTCTGGGACTGGAGCGACAGGCTCTGTGCTGGAATGACGGCCCCTGGGTGTGCCAGAAGGGCTCTCGGACTGGAATGACAGGCCCCAGACTGGAATGACGGGCCCTGGGTTTGCCAGAAGGGCTTGGGGACTGGATTGACAGGCCCCACGCTGGAATGACGGCCCCTGGGTGTGCCAGAAAGGCTCTGGGACTGGAATGACAGGCCCCTGACTGGAATTATGGCCCCTGTGGTGTGCCAGAAGGGCTCTGGGACTGGAATGACAGGCCCCTGACTGGAATTATGGCCCCTGGGTGGGCCAGAAGGGCTCGGGGACTGGAATGACAGGCCTCTGACTGGAATGACGGGCCCTGGGTGTGACAGAAGGGCTCTGGGACTGGAATGACAGGCCCCAGACTGGAATAACAGCCACTGGGTGTGCCAGAAGGGCTTGGGGACTGGATTGACAGGCCCCATGCTGGAATGACGGACACTGGGTGTGACAGAAGGGCTCTGGGACTGGAATGACAGGCCTATGCTGGAATGACGACCCCTCGGTGTGCCAGAAGGGATCTGGAACTGGAACGACAAGCTCTGTGCTGGAATGACGGCCCCTAGGTGTGACAGAAGGGCTCTGGGACTGGAATGACAGGCCTCTGACAGGAATAACGGGCCCTGGGTGTGCCAGAAGGGCTCGGGGACTGGAATGACAGGCCCCTGACTAGAATGATGGCCCCTGGGTGGGCCAGAAGGGCTCTGGGACTGGAATGACAGGCCCCAGACTGGAATGACGACCCCTGGGTGTGACAGATGGGCTCTGGGACTGGAATGAGAGGCTCTATGCTGGAAATGACGGACCCTGGGTGTGACAGAAGGGCTCTGGGACTGGAATGACAGGCCCCTGACTGGAATGACGGGCCCTGGGTGTGACAGAAGGGCTCGCGGACTGGAATGACAGGCCCCATGCTGGTATGACGGCCTCTGGGGTGTGCCAGAAGGGGCTTGGGGACTGGATTGACAGGCCCCATGCTGGAATGACGGCCCCTGGGTGTGCCAAAAGGGCTCTCGGACTGGAATGACAGGCCCCAGACTGGAATGACGGGCCCTGGGTGTGCCAGAAGGGCTTGGGGACTGGATTGACAGGCCCCACGCTGGAATGACGGCCCCCTGGGTGTGCCAGAAGGGCTCTGCGACTGGAACGACAGGCTCTGTGGTGGAATGACTGCCCCTGGGTGTGCCAGAAGGGCTCTGGGACTGGAACGACAGGCTCTGTGCTGGAATGACGGCCCCTGGGTGTGCCAAAAAGGGCTCGGGAACTGGAATGACAGGCCCCTGACTGGAATGACCTGCCCTCGGTGTGCCAGAAGGGCTTGGGGACTGGATTGATAGGCCCCCATGCTGGAATGATGGCCCCTGGGTGTGCCAGAAGGGCTCTGGGACTGAAATGACAGGCCGCTGACTGGAATGAAGGGCCCTGGGTGTGCCAGAAGGGCTCTCGGACTGGAATGACAGGCCCCCATGCTGGTATGACGGCCTCTGGGGGTGCCAGAAGGGCTTCGGGACTGGATTGACAGGCCCCATGCTGGAATGACGGCCCCTGGGTGTACCAAAAGGGCTCTCGGACTGGAATGACAGGCCCCAGACTGGAATGACGGGCCCTGGGTGTGCCAGAAGGGCTTGGGGACTGGATTGACAGGCCCCACGCTGGAATGATGGCCCCTGGGTATGCCAGAAGGGCTCTGGGGACTGGAACGACAGGCTCTGTGCTGGAATGACGGCCCCTGGGTGTGTCAGAAGGGCTCTTGGACTGGAATGACAGGCCCCAGACTGAATGACGGCCCCTGGGGTGTGCCAGAAGGGCTCGGGGACTGGATTGACAGGCCCCACGCTGGAATGATGTTCTCTGGGCGTGCCAGAAGGGCTTGGGGACTGGATTGACAGGGCCCCATGCTGGAATGACGGCCCCTGGGTGTGCCAGAAGGGCTCTTGGACTGGAATGACAGGCCCCCAGACTGGAATGACGGCCCCTGGGTGTGCCAGAAGGGCTTGGGGACTGGATTGACTGGCCCCATGCTGGAATGACGGCCCCTGGTGTGCCAGAAGGGCTCTGGGACTGGAACGACAGGCCCCACGCTGGAATGACGGCCCCTGGGTGTGCCAGAAGGGCTCTGGGACTGGAACGACAGGCTCTGTGCTGGAATGACGGCCCCTGGGGTGTGCCAGAAGGGCTCTCGGACTGGAATGACAGTCCCCAGACTGGAATGACGGGCCCTGGGTGTGCCAGAAGGGCTTGGGGACTGGATTGACAGGGCCCACGCTGGAATGACGGCCCCTGGGTGTGCCAGAAGGGCTCTGGGACTGGAATGACAGGCCCCTGACGGGATTATGGCCCCTGGGTGGGCCAGAAGGGCTCGGGGACTGGATTGACAGGCCCCATGCTGGAATCACGACGCCTGGGTGTGCCAGAAGGTCTCTGGGGACTGGAATGACAGGCTCTGTGCTGGAATGACGGCCCCCTAGCTGTGACAGAAGGGCTCAGGGACTGGAATGACAGGCCCCTGACAGGAATGACGGGCCCTCGGTGTGCCAGAAGGCCTCGGAGACTGGAATGACAGGCCCCTGACTGGAATAACGGGCCCTCGGTGTGCCAGAAGGGCTCTGGGACTGGAATGACAGGCCCCTGACTGTAATAACGGCGCCTGGGGTGTGCCAGAAGGGCTCGTGGACTGGATTGACAGGCCCCATGCTGGAATGACGGCCCCTGGGTGTGCCCAGAAGGGCTCCGGGACTGGAATGACAGGCCCCTGCCTGGAATGACGACCCCTGGGTGTGCCAGAAGGGCGCGGGGGACTAGAATTACAGGCCCCTGCCTGGAATGACGGCCCCTGGGTATGCCAGCAGGGCTCGGGGACTGGAATTACAGGCCCCTGACTGTAATGACGGGCCCTGGGTGTGCCAGAAGGGGCTCGGGGACTGGAATGACAGGCCCCTGACTGGAATGATGGCCCCTGGGTGGGCCAGAAGGGCTCTGGGACTGGAATGACAGGCCCCTGACTGGAATGACGACTCCTGGGTGTGACAGATGGGCTCTGGGACTGGAATGACAGGCTCTATTCTGGAATGACGGACCCTGGGTGTGACAGAAGGGCTCTGGGACTGGAATGACAGGCCCCTAACTGGAATGACGGGGCCCTAGGGGTGTGCCAGAAGGGCTCTCGGACTGGAATGACAGGCCCCATGCTGGTATGACGGCCTCTGGGGGTGCCAGAAGGGCTTCGGGACTGGATTGACAGGCCCCATGCTGGAATGACGGCCCCTGGGTGTACCAAAAGGGCTCTCGGACTGGATTGACAGGCCCCAGACTGGAATGACGGGCCCTGGGTGTGCCAGAAGGGCTTGGGGACTGGATTGACAGGCCCCACGCTGGAATGATGGCCCCTGGGTATGCCAGAAGGGCTCTGGGACTGGAACGACAGGCTCTGTGCTGGAATGACGGCCCTGGGTGTGTCAGAAGGGCTCTTGGACTGGAAATGACAGGCCCCAGACTGGAATGACGGCCCCTGGGTGTGCCAGAAGGCTCGAGGACTGGATTGACAGGCCCCACGCTGGAATGATGGCCTCTGGGCGTGCCAGAAGGGCTTGGGGACTGGATTGACAGGCCCCATGCTGGAATGACGGCCCCTGGGTGTGCCAGAAGGGCTCTTGGACTGGAATGACAGGCCCCAGACTGGAATGACGGCCCCCTGGGGTGTGCCAGAAGGGCTTGGGGACTGGATTGACTGGCCCCATGCTGGAATGACGGCCCCTGGGTGTGCCAGAAGGGCTCTGGGACTGGAACGACAGGCCCCACGCTGGAATGACGGCCCCTGGGTGTGCCAGAAGGGCTCTGGGACTGGAACGACAGGCTCTGTGCTGGAATGACGGCCCCTGGGTGTGCCAGAAGGGCTCTCGGACTGGAATGACAGTCCCCAGACTGGAATGACGGGGCCCTGGGTGTGCCAGAAGGGCTTTGGGACTGGATTGACAGGCCCCACGCTGGAATGACGGCCCCTGGGTGTGCCAGAAGGGCTCTGGGACTGGAATGACAGGCCCCTGACGGGAATTATGGCCCCTGGGTGGGCCAGAAGGGCTCGGGGACTGGATTTGACAGGCCCCATGCTGGAATCACGACGCCTGGGTGTGCCAGAAGGTCTCTGGACTGGAATGACAGGCTCTGTGCTGGAATGACGGCCCCTAGCTGTGACAGAAGGGCTCAGGGACTGGAATGACAGGCCCCTGACAGGAATGACGGGCCCTCGGTGTGCCAGAAGGCCTCGGAGACTGGAATGACAGGCCCCTGACTGGAATAACGGGCCCTCGGTGTGCCAAAAGGCTCTGGGACTGGAATGACAGGCCCCCTGACTGTAATAACGGCGCCTGGGTGTGCCAGAAGGGCTCGTGGACTGGATTGACAGGCCCCCATGCTGGAATGACGGCCCCCTGGGTGTGCCAGAAGGGCTCCGGGACTGGAATGACAGGCCCCTGCCTGGAATGACGACCCCTGGGTGTGCCAGAAGGGCGCGGGGACTAGAATTACAGGCCCCTGCCTGGAATGACGGGCCTGGGTATGCCAGCAGGGCTCGGGGACTGGAATTACAGGCCCCTGACTGTAATGACGGGCCCTGGGGTGTGCCAGAAGGGCTCGGGGACTGGAATGACAGGCCCCTGACTGGAATGATGGCCCCTGGGTGGGCCAGAAGGGCTCTGGGACTGGAATGACAGGCCCCTGACTGGAAATGACGACTCCTGGGTGTGACAGATGGCTCTGGGACTGGAATGACAGGCTCTATTCTGGAATGACGGACCCTGGGTGTGACAGAAGGGCTCTGGGACTGGAATGACAGGCCCCTAACTGGAATGACGGGCCCGGGGTGTGACAGAAGGGCTCGCGGACTGGAATGACAGGCCCCATGCTGGTATGATGGCCTCTGGGGGTGCCAGAAGGGCTTGGGGACTGGATTGACAGGCCCCATGCTGAATGACGGCCCCTGGGTGTGCCAGAAGGGCTCTTGGACTGGAATGACAGGCCCCAGAGTGGAATGACGGCCCCTGGGTGTGCCAGAAGGGCTTGGGGACTGGATTGACTGGCCCCATGCTGGAATGACGGCCCCTGGGTGTGCCAGAAGGGATCTGGGACTGGAACGACAGGCCCCACGCTGGAATGACGGCCCCTGGGTGTGCCAGAAGGGGCTCTGGGACTGGAGCGACAGGCTCTGTGCTGGAATGACGGCCCCTGGGTGTGCCAGAAGGGCTCTCGGACTGGAATGACAGGCCCCAGACTGGAATGACGGGCCCTGGGTTTGCCAGAAGGGCTTGGGGACTGGATTGACAGGACCCACGCTGGAATGACGGCCCCTGGGGTGTGCCAGAAAGGCTCTGGGACTGGAATGACAGGCCCCTGACTGGAATTATGGCCCCTGGGTGTGCCAGAAGGGCTCTGGGACTGGAATGACAGGCCCCTGACTGGAATTATGGCCCCTGGGTGGGCCAGAAGGGCTCGGGGACTGGAATGACAGGCCTCTGACTGGAATGACGGGCCCTGGGTGTGACAGAAGGGCTCTGGGACTGGAATGACAGGCCCCAGACTGGAATAACAGCCACTGGGTGTGCCAGAAGGGCTTGGGGACTGGATTGACAGGCCCCATGCTGGAATGACGACCCCTCGTGTGCCAGAAGGGATCTGGAACTGGAACGACAAGCTCTGTGCTGGAATGACGGCCCCTAGGTGTGACAGAAGGGCTCTGGGACTGGAATGACAGGCCTCTGACAGGAATAACGGGCCCTGGGTGTGCCAGAAGGGCTCGGGGACTGGAATGACAGGCCCCTGACTAGAATGATGGCCCCTGGGGTGGGCCAGAAGGGCTCTGGGACTGGAATGACAGGCCCCAGACTGGAATGACGACCCCTGGGTGTGACAGATGGGCTCTGGGACTGGAATGAGAGGCTCTATGCTGGAATGACGGACCCTGGGGTGTGACAGAAGGGCTCTGGGACTGGAATTGACAGGCCCCTGACTGGAATGACGGGCCCTGGGTGTGACAGAAGGGCTCGCGGACTGGAATGACAGGCCCCATGCTGGTATGACGGCCTCTGGGTGTGCCAGAAGGGCTTGGGGACTGGATTGACAGGCCCCATGCTGGAATGACGGCCCCTGGGTGTGCCAAAAGGGCTCTCGGACCTGGAATGACAGGCCCCAGACTGGAATGACGGGCCCTGGGTGTGCCAGAAGGGCTAGGGGACTGGATTGACAGGCCCCACGCTGGAATGACGGCCCCTGGGTGTGCCAGAAAGGGCTCTGCGACTGGAACGACAGGCTCTGTGGTGGAATGACTGCCCCTGGGTGTGCCAGAAGGGCTCTGGGACTGGAACGACAGGCTCTGTGCTGGAATGACGGCCCCTGGGTGTGCCAAAAGGGCTCGGGGAACTGGAATGACAGGCCCCTGACTGGAATGACCTGCCTCGGTGTGCCAGAAGGGCTTGGTGGACTGGATTGATAGGCCCCATGCTGGAATGATGGCCCCTGGGTGTGCCAGAAGGGCCTCTGGGACTGAAATGACAGGCCGCTGACTGGAATGAAGGGCCCTGGGTGTGCCAGAAGGGCTCTCGGACTGGAATGACAGGCCCCATGCTGGTATGACGGCCTCTGGGGGTGCCAGAAGGGCTTCGGAACTGGATTGACAGGCCCCATGCTGGAATGACGGCCCCTGGGTGTACCAAAAGGGCTCTCGGACTGGAATGACAGGCCCCAGACTGGAATGACGGGCCCTGGGTGTGCCAGAAGGGCTTGGGGACTGGATTGACAGGCCCCACGCTGGAATGATGGCCCCTGGGTATGCCAGAAGGGCTCTGGGACTGGAACGACAGGCTCTGTGCTGAATGACGGCCCCTGGGTGTGTCAGAAGGGCTCTTGGACTGGAATGACAGGCCCCCAGACTGGAATGACGGCCCCCCTGGGGTGTGCCAGAAGGGCTCGGGGACTGGATTGACAGGGCCCCACGCTGGAATGATGGCCTCTGGGCGTGCCAGAAGGGCTTGGGGACTGGATTGACAGGCCCCATGCTGGAATGACGGCCCCTGGGTGTGACAGAAGGGCTCTTGGACTGAATGACAGGCCCCAGACTGGAATGACGGCCCCTGGGTGTGCCAGAAGGGCTTGGGGACTGGATTGACTGGCCCCATGCTGGAATGACGGCCCCTGGGGTGTGCCAGAAGGGCTCTGGGGACTGGAACGACAGGCCCCACGCTGGAATGACGGCCCCTGGGTGTGACAGAAGGGCTCTGGGACTGGAACGACAGGCTCTGTGCTGGAATGACGGCCCCTGGGTGTGCCAGAAGGGCTCTCGGACTGGAATGACAGTCCCCAGACTGGAATGACGGGCCTGGGTGTGCCAGAAGGGCTTGGGGACTGGATTGACAGGCCCCACGCTGGAATGACGGCCCCTGGGTGTGCCAGAAGGGCTCTGGGACTGGAATGACAGGCCCCTGACGGGAATTATGGCCCCTGGGTGGGCCAGAAGGGCTCGGGGACTGGATTGACAGGGCCCCATGCTGGAGTGACGGCCCCTGGGGTGTGCCAGAAGGGATCGGGGACTGGAATGACAGGCCCCCTGACTGGAATGACGGGCCCTGGGTGTGCCAGAAGGGCTCGGGGACTGGAATGACAGGCCTCTGACTGGAATGACGGGCCCTGGGTGTGACAGAAGGGCTCTGGGACTGGAATGACAGGCCCCAGACTGGAATAACAGCCACTGGGTGTGCCAGAAGGGCTTGGGGACTGGATTGACAGGCCCCATGCTGGAATGACGGACACTGGGTGTGCCAGAAGGGCTCTGGGACTGGAATGACAGGCCCCATGCTGGAATGACGACCCCTGGGTGTGCCAGAAGGGATCTGGAACTGGAACGACAAGCTCTGTGCTGGAATGACGGCCCCTAGGTGTGACAGAAGGGCTCTGGGACTGGAATGACAGGCCCCTGACAGGAATAACGGGCCCTGGGTGTGCCAGAAGGGCTCGGGGACTGGAATGACAGGCCCCTGACTAGAATGATGGCCCCTGGGTGGGCCAGAAGGGCTCTGGGACTGGAATGACAGGCCCCAGACTGGAATGACGACCCCTGTGTGTGACAGATGGGCTCTGGGACTGGAATGAGAGGCTCTATGCTGGAATGATGGACCCTGGGTGTGACAGAAGGGCTCTGGGACTGGAATGACAGGCCCCTGACTGGAATGACGGGCCCTGGGTGTGACAGAAGGGCTCGCGGACTGGAATGACAGGCCCCATGCTGGTATGACGGCCTCTGGGGGTGCCAGAAGGGCTTGGGGACTGGATTGATAGGCCCCCATGCTGGAATGACGGCCCCTGGTGTGCCAAAAGGGCTCTCGGACTGGAATGACAGGCCCCAGACTGGAATGACGGGTCCCTGGGGTGTGCCAGAAGGGCTTGGGGACTGGATTGACAGGCCCCACGCTGGAATGACGGCCCCTGGGGTGTGCCAGAAGGGCTCTGCGACTGGAACGACAGGCTCTGTGCTGGAATGACTGCCCCTGGGTGTGCCAGAAGGGCTCTGGGACTGGAACGACAGGCTCTGTGCTGGAATGACGGCCCCTGGGTGTGCCAGAAGGGCTCTGGGGACGGGAAATGAGAGGCCCCTGACTGGAATTATGGCCCCTGGGTGTGCCAGAAGGGCTCCGGGAACTGGAATGACAGGCCCCTGACTGGAGATGACCTGCCCCCTCGGTGTGCCAGAAGGGCTTGGGGACTGGATTGATAGGCCCCCATGCTGGAATGACGGCCCCTGGGTGTGCCAGAAGGGCTCTGGGACTGAAATGACAGGCCGCTGACTGGAATGAAGGGCCCTGGGTGTGCCAGAAGGGCTCTCGGACTGGAATGACAGGCCCCTGACTGGAATGACGGGCCCTGGGTGTGACAGAAGGGCTCGCGGACTGAATGACAGGCCCCATGCTGGTATGACGGCCTCTGGGGGTGCCAGAAAGGGCTTCGGGACTGGATTGACAGGCCCCCATGCTGGAATGACGGCCCCTGGGTATGACAGAAGGGTTCTGGGACTAGAATGACAGGCCCCCATGCTGGAATGACGACCCCTGGGTGTGCCAGAAGGGCTCGCGGACTGGAATGACAGGCCCCATGCTGGTATGACGGCCTCTGGGTGTGCCAGAAGGGGCTTGGGGGACTGGATTGACAGGCCCCATGCTGGAATGACGGCCCCTGGGTGTGCCAAAAGGGCTCTCGGACTGGAATGACAGGCCCCAGACTGGAATGACGGGCCCTGGGTGTGCCAGAAGGGCTAGGGGACTGGATTGACAGGCCCCACGCTGGAATGACGGCCCCTGGGTGTGCCAGAAGGGCTCTGCGACTGGAACGACAGGGCTCTGTGGTGGAATGACTGCCCCTGGGGTGTGCCAGAAGGGCTCTGGGACTGGAACGACAGGCTCTGTGCTGAATGACGGCCCCTGGGGTGTGCCAAAAGGGCTCGGGAACTGGAATGACAGCGCCCTGACTGGAATGACCTGCCCTCGGTGTGCCAGAAGGGCTTGGGGACTGGATTGATAGGCCCCATGCTGGAATGATGGCCCCTGGGGTGTGCCAGAAGGGCTCTGGGACTGAAATGACAGGCCGCTGACTGGAATGAAGGGCCCTGGGTGTGCCAGAAGGGCTCTCGGACTGGAATGACAGGCCCCATGCTGGTATGACGGCCTCTGGGGGTGCCAGAAGGGCTTCGGGACTGGATTGACAGGCCCCATGCTGGAATGACGGCCCCTGGGTGTACCAAAAGGGCTCTCGGACTGGAATGACAGGCCCCAGACTGGAATGACGGGCCCTGGGTGTGCCAGAAGGGCTTGGGGACTGGATTGACAGGCCCCACGCTGGAATGATGGCCCCTGGGTATGCCAGAAGGGCTCTGGGACTGGAACGACAGGCTCTGTGCTGGAATGACGGCCCCTGGGTGTGCCAGAAGGGGCTCTCGGACTGGAATGACAGTCCCCAGACTGGAATGACGGGCCTGGGTGTGCCAGAAGGGCTTGGGGACTGGATTGACAGGCCCCACGCTGGAATGACGGCCCCTGGGTGTGCCAGAAGGGCTCTGCGACTGGAACGACAGGCTCTGTGCTGGAATGACTGCCCCTGGGTGTGCCAGAAGGGCTCTGGGACTGGAACGACAGGCTCTGTGCTGGAATGACGGCCCCTGGGTGTGCCAGAAGGGCTCTGGGACGGAAATGAGAGGCCCCTGACTGGAATTATGGCCCCTGGGGTGTGCCAGAAGGGCTCGGGAACTGGAATGGACAGGCCCCTGACTGGAATGACCTGCCCTCGGTGTGCCAGAAGGGCTTGGGGACTGGATTGATAGGCCCCCATGCTGGAATGACGGCCCCTGGGTGTGCCAGAAAGGGCTCTGGGACTGAAATGACAGGCCGCTGACTGGAATGAAGGGCCCTGGGTCTGTGCCAGAAGGGCTCCTCGGACTGGAATGACAGGCCCCTGACTGGAATGACGGGCCCTGGGTGTGACAGAAGGGCTCGCGGACTGGAATGACAGGCCCCATGCTGGTATGACGGCCTCTAGGGGGTGCCAGAAGGGCTTCGGGAACTGGATTGATAGGCCCCATGCTGGAATGACGGCCCCTGGGTGTACCAAAAGGGCTCTCGGACTGGAATGACAGGCCCCAGACTGGAATGATGGGCCCTGGGTGTGCCAGAAGGGCTTGGGGACTGGATTGACAGGCCCCACGCTGGAATGATGGCCCCCTGGGTATGCCAGGAAGGGCTCTGGGACTGGAACGACAGGGCTCTGTGCTGGAATGACGGCCCCTGGGTGTGTCAGAAGGGCTCTGGGACTGGAATGACAGACCCCTGACGGGAATTATGGCCCCTGTGTGGGCTAGAAGGGCTCGTGGGACTGGATTGACAGGCCCCCATGCTGGAATGACGGCCCCTGGGTGTGCCAGAAGGGCTCGGGGACTGGAATGGACAGGCCCCTGACTGGAATGACAGGCCCCTCGGTGTGCCAGTAGGGCTCTGGGACTGGAATGACAGGCCCCAGACTGGAATGACGAACCGTGGGTGTGCCAGAAGGGCTTGGGGACTGGATTGACAGGCCCCATGCTGGAATGACGGACCCTGGGTGTGACAGAAGGGCTCTGGGACTGGAATGACAGGCCCCCATGCTGGAATGACAACCCCTGGGGTGTGCCAGAAGGGCTCTGGGACTGGAATGACAGGCCCCTGACTGGAATTATGGCCCCTGGGTGGGCCAGAAGGGCTCGTGGACTGGATTGACAGGCCCCATGCTGTAATGACGGCCCCTGGGTGTGCCAGAAGGGCTCGGGGACTGGAATGACAGGCCCCTGACTGGAATGACGGGCCCTCGGTGTGCCAGTAGGGCTCTGGGACTGGAATGACAGGCCCCAGACTGGAATGACGACACCTGGGTGTGCCAGAAGGGCTTGGGGACTGGATTGACAGGCCCCATGCTGGAATGACGGACCCCTGGGTGTGACAGAAGGGCTCTGGGACTGGAATGACAGGCCCCTGACTGGAATGACGGCCCCTGGGGTGTGCCAGAAGGGCTCGTGGACTGGAATGACAGGCCCCTGACTGGAATGACGGGCCCTGGGTGTGCCAGAAGGGCTCTGGGACTGGAATGACAGGGCCCCATGCTGGAATGACGAACGCCTGGGTGTGCCAGAAAGTCTCTGGGACTGGAACGACAGGCTCTGTGCTGGAATGACGGCCCCTAGGTGTGACAGAAGGGCTCAGGGACTGGAATGACAGGCCCCTGACAGGAATGACGGGCCCTGGGTGTGCCAGAAGGGCTCGGGAGACTGGAATGACAGGCCCCTGACTGGAATGACGGGCCCTCGGTGTGCCAGAAGGGCTCTGGGGGACTGGAATGACAGGCCCCCTGACTGTAATGACGGCGCCTGGGTGTGCCAGAAGGGCTCGTGGACTGGATTGACAGGCCCCATGCTGGAATCACGGCCCCTGGGTGTGCTAGAAGGGCTCCGGGACTGGAATGACAGGCCCCTGCCTGGAATGACGGCCCCTGGGTGTGCCAGAAGGGCGCGGGGACTAGAATGACAGGCCCCTGCCTGGAATGACGGGCCCTGGGTGTGCCAGAAGGGCTCGAGGACTGGAATTACAGGCCCCTGACTGGAATGACGGGCCCTGGGTGTGCCAGAAGGGCTCTGGGACTGGAATGACAGGCCCCAGACTGGAATGACGGACCCCGGGTGTGACAGATGGGGCTCTGGGACTGGAATGAGAGGCTCTATGCTGGAATGACGGACCCTGGGTGTGACAGAAGGGCTCTGGGACTGGAATGACAGGCCCCTGACTGGAATGACGGGCCCTGGGTGTGACAGAAGGGCTCGCGGACTGGAATGACAGGCCCCATGCTGGTATGACGGCCTCTGGGGGTGCCAGAAGGGCTTGGGGACTGGATTGACAGGCCCCATGCTGGAATGACGGCCCCTGGGTGTGCCAAAAGGGCTCTCGGACTGGAACGACAGGCCTCTGTGCTGGAATGACGGCCCCTGGGTGTGTCAGAAGGGCTCTGGGACTGGAATGACAGACCCCTGACGGGAATTATGGCCCCTGTGTGGGCTAGAAGGGCTCGTGGACTGGATTGACAGGCCCCATGCTGGAATGACGGCCCCTGGGTGTGCCAGAAGGGCTCGGGGGACTGGAATGACAGGCCCCTGACTGAATGACAGGCCCTCGGTGTGCCAGTAGGGATCTGGGACTGGAATGACAGGCCCCAGACTGGAATGACGAACCCTGGGTGTGCCAGAAGGGCTTGGGGACTGGATTGACAGGCCCCATGCTGGAATGACGGACCCTGGGTGTGACAGAAGGGCTCTGGGACTGGAATGACAGGCCCCATGCTGGAATGACAACCCCTGGGTGTGCCAGAAGGGCTCTGGGACTGGAATGACAGGCCCCTGACTGGAATTATGGCCCCTGGGTGGGCCAGAAGGGCTCGTGGACTGGATTGACAGGCCCCATGCTGTAATGGACGGCCCCTGGGTGTGCCAGAAGGGCTCGGGGACTGGAATGACAGGCCCCTGACTGGAATGACGGGCCCTCGGTGTGCCAGTAGGGCTCTGGGACTGGAATGACAGGCCCCAGACTGGAATGACGACACCTGGGTGTGCCAGAAGGGGCTTGGGGGACTGGATTGACAGGCCCCATGCTGGAATGACGGACCCTGGGTGTGACAGAAGGGCTCTGGGACTGGAATGACAGGCCCCTGACTGGAAATGACGGCCCCTGGGTGTGCCAGAAGGGCTCGTGGACTGGAATGACAGGCCCCTGACTGGAATGACGGGCCCTGGGTGTGCCAGAAGGGCTCTGGGACTGGAATGACAGGCCCCATGCTGGAATGACGACGCCTGGGTGTGCCAGAAAGTCTCTGGGACTGGAACGACAGGCTCTGTGCTGGAATGACGGCCCCTAGGTGTGACAGAAGGGCTCAGGGACTGGAATGACAGGCCCCTGACAGGAATGACGGGCCCTGGGTGTGCCAGAAGGGCTCGGAGACTGGAATGACAGGCCCCTGACTGGAATGACGGGCCCTCGGTGTGCCAGAAGGGCTCGGGGACTGGAATGACAGGCCCCTGACTGTAATGACGGCGCCTGGGTGTGCCAGAAGGGCTCGTGGACTGGATTGACAGGCCCCATGCTGGAATCACGGCCCCTGGGTGTGCTAGAAGGGCTCCGGGACTGGAATGACAGGCCCCTGCCTGGAATGACGGCCCCTGGGTGTGCCAGAAGGGCGCGGGGACTAGAATGACAGGCCCCTGCCTGGAATGACGGGCCCTGGGTGTGCCAGAAGGGCTCGAGGACTGGAATTACAGGCCCCTGACTGGAATGACGGGCCCTGGGTGTGCCAGAAGGGCTCTGGGACTGGAATGACAGGCCCCAGACTGGAATGACGACCCCGGGTGTGACAGATGGGCTCTGGGACTGGAATGAGAGGCTCTATGCTGGAATGACGGACCCTGGGTGTGACAGAAGGGCTCTGGGACTGGAATGACAGGCCCCTGACTGGAATGACGGGCCCTGGGTGTGACAGAAGGGCTCGCGGACTGGAATGACAGGCCCCATGCTGGTATGACGGCCTCTGGGGGTGCCAGAAGGGCTTGGGGACTGGATTGACAGGCCCCATGCTGGAATGACGGCCCCTGGGTGTGCCAAAAGGGCTCTCGGACTGGAATGACAGGCCCCAGACTGGAATGACGGGCCCTGGGTGTGCGAGAAGGGCTTGGGGACTGGATTGACAGGCCCCACGCTGGAATGACGGCCCCTGGGTGTGCCAGAAGGGCTCTTCGACTGGAACGACAGGCTCTGTGCTAGAATGACTGCCCCTGGGTGTGCCAGAAGGGCTCTGGGACTGGAACGACAGGCTCTCTGCTGGAATGACGGCCCCTGGGTGTGCCAGAAGGGCTCTGGGACTGAAATGAGAGGCCCCTGACTGGAATTATGGCCCCTGGGTGTGCCAGAAGGGCTCGGGAACTGGAATGACAGGCCCCTGACTGGAATGACCTGCCCTCGGTGTGCCAGAAGGGCTTGGGGACTGGATTGATAGGCCCCATGCTGGAATGACGGCCCCTGGGTGTGCCAGAAGGGCTCTGGGACTGAAATGACAGGCCGCTGACTGGAATGAAGGGCCCTGGGTGTGCCAGAAGGGCTCTCGGACTGGAATGACAGGCCCCTGACTGGAATGACGGGCCCTGGGTGTGACAGAAGGGCTCGCGGACTGGAATGACAGGCCCCATGCTGGTATGACGGCCTCTGGGGGTGCCAGAAGGCCTTCGGGACTGGATTGACAGGCCCCATGCTGGAATGACGGCCCCTGGGTGTACCAAAAGGGCTCTCGGACTGGAATGACAGGCCCCAGACTGGAATGACGGGCCCTGGGTGTGCCAGAAGGGCTTGGGGACTGGATTGACAGGCCCCACGCTGGAATGATGGCCCCTGGGTGTGCCAGAAGGGCTCTGGGACTGGAACGACAGGCTCTGTGCTGGAATGACGGCCCCTGGGTGTGTCAGAAGGGCTCTGGGACTGGAATGACAGGCCCCTGACTGGAATTATGGCCCCTGGGTGGGCCAGAAGGGCTCGTGGACTGGATTGACAGGACCCATGCTGGAATGACGGCCCCTGGGTGTGCCAGAAGGGTTCGGGGACTGGAATGACAGGCCCCTGACTGGAATGAAAGGCCCTCGGTGTGCCAGTAGGGCTCTGGGACTGGAATGACAGGCCCCAGACTGGAATGACGACCCCTGGGTGTGCCAGAAGGGCTTGGGGACTGGATTGACAGGCCCCATGCTGGAATGACGGACCCTGGGTGTGACAGAAGGGCTCTGGGACTGGAATGACAGGCTCTGTGCTGGAATGACGGCCCCTGGGTGTGCCAGAAGGGCTCTGGGACTGGAATGACAGGCCCCTGACTGGAATTATGGCCCCTGGGTGTGCCAGAAGGGCTCGGGGACTGGATTGACAGGCCCCATGCTGGAATGACGGCCCCTGGGTGTGCCAGAAGGGCTCGCGGACTGGAATGACAGGCCCCATGCTGGTATGACGGGCCCTCGGTGTGCCAGTAGGGCTCTGGGACTGGAATGACAGGCCCCAGACTGGAATGACGACACCTGGGTGTGCCAGAAGGGCTTGGGGACTGGATTGACAGGCCCCATGCTGGAATGACGGACCCTGGGTGTGACAGAAGGGCTCTGGGACTGGAATGACAGGCCCCTGACTGGAATGACGGCCCCTGGGTGTGCCAGAAGGGCTCGTGGACTGGAATGACAGGCCCCTGACTGGAATGACGGGCCCTGGGTGGGCCAGAAGGGCTCGTGGACTGGATTGACAGGCCCCATGCTGGATTGACGGCCCCTGGGTGTGCCAGAAGGGCTCGGGGACTGGAATGACAGGCCCCTGACTGGAATGACAGGCCCTCGGTGTGCCAGTAGGGCTCTGGGACTGGAATGACAGGCCCCAGACTGGAATGACGACCCCTGGGTGTGCCAGAAGGGCTTGGGGACTGGATTGACAGGCCCCATGCTGGAATGACGGACCCTGGGTGTGACAGAAGGGCTCTGGGACTGGAATGACAGGCTCTGTGCTGGAATGACGGCCCCTGGGTGTGCCAGAAGGGCTCTGGGACTGGAATGACAGGCCCCTGACTGGAATTATGGCCCCTGGGTGTGCCAGAAGGGCTCGGGGACTGGATTGACAGGCCCCCATGCTGGAATGACGGCCCCTGGGTGTGCCAGAAGGGCTCGGGGACTGGAATGACAGGCCCCTGACTGGAATGACGGGCCCTCGGTGTGCCAGTAGGGCTCTGGGACTGGAATGACAGGCCCCAGACTGGAATGACGACACCTGGGTGTGCCAGAAGGGCTTGGGGACTGGATTGACAGGCCCCATGCTGGAATGACGGACCCTGGGTGTGACAGAAGGGCTCTGGGACTGGAATGACAGGCCCCTGACTAGAATGACGGCCCCTGGGTGTGCCAGAAGGGCTCGTGGACTGGAATGACAGGCCCCTGACTGGAATGACGGGCCCTGGGTGTGCCAGAAGGGCTCTGGGACTGGAATGACAGGCCCCATGCTGGAATGACGACGCCTGGGTGTGCCAGAAAGTCTCTGGGACTGGAACGACAGGCTCTGTGCTGGAATGACGGCCCCTAGGTGTGACAGAAGGGCTCAGGGACTGGAATGACAGGCCCCTGACAGAAATGACGGGCCCTGGGTGTGCCAGAAGGGCTCGGAGACTGGAATGACAGGCCCCTGACTGGAATGACGGGCCCTCGGTGTGCCAAAAGGGCTCGGGGACTGGAATGACAGGCCCCTGACTGTAATGACGGCCCCTGGGTGTGCCAGAAGGGCTCGTGGACTGGATTGACAAACCCCATGCTGGAATCACGGCCCCTGGGTGTGCTAGAAGGGCTCCGGGACTGGAATGACAGGCCCCTACCTGGAATGACGGCCCCTGGGTGTGCCAGAAGGGCGCGGGGACTAGAATGACAGGCCCCTGCCTGGAATGACGGGCCCTGGGTGTGCCAGAAGGGCTCGAGGACTGGAATTACAGGCCCCTGACTGGAATGACGGGCCCTGGGTGTGCCAGAAGGGCTCGGGGACTGGAATGACAGGCCCCTGACTGGAATGATGGCCCCTGGGTGGGCCAGAAGGGCTCTGGGACTGGAATGACAGGCCCCTGACTGGAATGACGAACCCTGGGTGTGACAGATGGGCTCTGGGACTGGAATGACAGGCTCTATGCTGGAAAGACGGACCCTGGGTATGACAGAAGGGCTCTGGGACTAGAATGACAGGCCCCATGCTGGAATGACGACCCCTGGGTGTACCAGAAGGGCTCGCGGACTGGAATGACAGGCCCCAGACTGGAATGACGGCCCCTGGGCGTGCCAGAAGGGCTTAGGGACTGGATTGACAGGCCCCATGCTGGAATGACGGTCCCTGGGTTTGCCAGAAGGGCTCTCGGACTGGAATGACAGGCCCCTGACTGGAATGACCTGCCCTCGGTGTGCCAGAAGGGCTTGGGGACTGGATTGATAGGCCCCATGCTGGAATGACGGCCCCTGGGTGTGCCAGAAGGGCTCTGGGACTGAAATGACAGGCCGCTGACTGGAATGAAGGGCCCTGGGTGTGCCAGAAGGGCTCTCGGACTGGAATGACAGGCCCCTGACTGGAATGACGGGCCCTGGGTGTGACAGAAGGGCTCGCGGACTGGAATGACAGGCCCCATGCTGGTATGACGGCCTCTGGGGGTGCCAGAAGGGCTTCGGGACTGGATTGACAGGCCCCATGCTGGAATGACGGCCCCTGGGTATGACAGAAGGGTTCTGGGACTAGAATGACAGGCCCCATGCTGGAATGACGACCCCTGGGTGTGCCAGAAGGGCTCGCGGACTGGAATGACAGGCCCCAGACTGGAATGACGGCCCCTGGGCGTGCCAGAAGGGCTTAGGGACTGCATTGACAGGCCCCATGCTGGAATGACGGCCCCTGGGTGTGCCAGAAGGGCTCTCGGACTGGAATGACAGGCCCCTGACTGGAATGACCTGCCCTCGGTGTGCCAGAAGGGCTTGCGGACTGGATTGATAGGCCCCATGCTGGAATGACGGCCCCTGGGTGTGCCAGAAGGGCTCTGGGACTGAAATGACAGGCCGCTGACTGGAATGAAGGGCCCTGGGTGTGCCAGAAGGGCTCTCGGACTGGAATGACAGGCCCCTGACTGGAATGACGGGCCCTGGGTGTGACAGAAGGGCTCGCGGACTGGAATGACAGGCCCCATGCTGGTATGACGGCCTCTGGGGGTGCCAGAAGGGCTTCGAGACTGGATTGACAGGCCCCATGCTGGAATGACGGCCCCTGGGTGTACCAAAAGGGCTCTCGGACTGGAATGACAGGCCCCAGACTGGAATGACGGGCCCTGGGTGTGCCAGAAGGGCTTGGGGACTGGATTGAAAGGCCCCACGCTGGAATGATGGCCCCTGGGTGTGCCAGAAGGGCTCTGGGACTGGAACGACAGGCTCTGTGCTGGAATGACGGCCCCTGGGTGTGTCAGAAGGGCTCTGGGACTGGAATGACAGGCCCCTGACTGGAATTATGGCCCCTGGGTGGGCCAAAAGGGCTCATGGACTGGATTGACAGGCCCCATGCTGGAATGACGGCCCCTGGGTGTGCCAGAAGGGCTCGGGGACTGGAATGACAGGCCCCTGACTGGAATGACAGGCCCTCGGTGTGCCAGTAGGGCTCTGGGACTGGAATGACAGGCCCCAGACTGGAATGACGACCCCTGGGTGAGCCAGAAGGGCTTTGGGACTGGATTGACAGGCCCCATGCTGGAATGACGGACCCTGGGTGTGACAGAAGGGCTCTGGGACTGGAATGACAGGCCCCATGCTGGAATGACAACCCCCTGGATGTGCCAGAAAGGCTCTGGGACTGGAATGACAGGCTCTGTGCTGGAATGACGGCCCCTGGGTGTGCCAGAAGGGCTCTGGGACTGGAATGACAGGCCCCTGACTGGAATTATGGCCCCTGGGTGGGCCAGAAGGGCTCGGGGACTGGATTGACAGGCCCCATGCTGGAATGACGGCCCCTGGGTGTGCCAGAATGTTACCAGAACTGCTCTTTATTATAATGGGGAATTAGCTGTAGCAGTCTGTAACTATTAATATTAAGCGAGGATCATAACCTATGTTTACGGAGGTCCCGATCCCAGACACTCTAGTGAAAAAAGAGGCAGACAAGGAGTAAGGTCCAAACACGTGTATTAAGTGTAGCGTAAGCCTAGCTTGCACAATCATACAAAGAACATACAAGGTCTAAGAAATATAGCGTAGGAAATACAGAGACGTTCGCATTAGCTGGTTCCCAACGATGGTAGGGGGAATACTCACTTATCCTGGAGCGAAGCAGAGACGCAGCAGCGAGGGTGGCCCAATGCCAGCACTGGGACCACAGACGGACAGCAAGGAAGTCTGGATAGGGAATGGCCTGAGCACCGAGTGGTCTGAGAGACCAGCTTAAATACCCCAAAACGTACCCTGGGGCTGGTGCTGTACTTGGTGGTTCTCACAGATTAAAACAAAGGGTCTAATGGGCTACTGAATGGCTTGGATGGGCCACTTTGGTAATCAGATTGTGATAAGTGACACCTCAGGAAGAGGGGACAAAAGAGGGAGGGGGAAATCCAAGTGGGCTGAAAGGATGTTCCAGCGGACAGGGCTTGTCCTGATGTCATCAGCTTTGGAATGCGGAGGTTTCTTTGAGATGCATTCCCTAAGTGCTTGGGATGGTCGGCACTTAGTTCCTTCTCCGGGGCGGCTCCTAAGATATGCAGAGCGGGGCGAGGGGCTCTCGCTGCGGACGTGGTGTGCCCGCTTCGCCGAAATGGCTTCTCAAAGCAGTCTTCTTCCCAGGGTCTTCTGGCTGCCTGAGAACATGGATGCCGGCTGGGCATAGCTGGGGCTGGATAGCAGGCTGCCCGGTAGCAAGGGCAAGCTTGGCGACCGGCTCGCGGGAGGCTCCAGACGGGAACTGACCAGGGAGCGCCTAGCCAGGCTCGCTGGAGGTTTCCCCGGCAGGCGCCCGGCTGCTAGCAGCGGCTTGGGCCCATATGAGGCAGGCTTCCATGGAGGCAGCGGGAACAACACTTTAAAACACAGTCCAAAGCAGGGAACAGGCACGGTCCGTGGCAGATGGCAATGCAGGCACGGGGCACACTTGTAACAGAGTCCAAACACACACTGGGAATTCCAGATACAGGTCAGGGCAGGGTTGCCCAGAAAGAGAGTCCTTTTGTGCAGTTACCCAAACATGGAGTCAGTAAACTACACAGTCTATTGCAGCAGCAAGGTAATTGACACGCAGGCAGGAAACTGACACGTGTATCAGAGCACACACGTGCAAAGCAGTCTTTGGTGTAGCAGTAAAACAGTAATGCAGGAAACTTTAACACAGTTCATAGCAGGCTTTAAAGCAGGGGAGGGGGCCTACTTGGCAACAATTCCCCCCCTCGGAGACCCCGGGACGTCAGGCGCGCGGGTCTCCGAACTTGACTTCAAAGGCGAGGTGGTCGGCAATGTCCGGTGGTCGAGCTTCGAGCGAAGAAGGAGTGGGAAGGGAAGGAGGGGGAGGCGTCACTTAAAAATTTAGTTTGGAGAACCACCTAACCGAATAAGTGCAATTTAGATCAGCCAATGGGCTGCAGGTCTCTGGGTTCACACCAGGGGGTGTGCTAAGTGCAACCGTCAGAATAAATGGCAATAATTCATAAGCGATAGTAATTCATAGTAGTAGGCAGCAATGATCAATTCATGCATATAAACAATTCATATTCGGGTACATTGATCAATTCATGGATGAAGGTAATTCATACATAATTCATGGTGGATTAAAAGCACTAAAAACCAGGAGCAATTCATATACATGGATTAATTCATAGGCATAGAATTAAAAGCGAAGGCAATTCATGGATACAATTCATGAATGTAAGAATAAAAGCAGGCTACTTCATAGGAAGTTAAAACAAAGCTCATAGGTGAGGGAATAATTCATATAAGAAAGTGCAAGTCAGGCATAGATCAATTCATAGAGGGTAGAGCAATTCATAAATGGTTAAAAACATAAATACAGGTATCTATATAGGATAAAAGCAATGATCTAGGGAGTTAAAACCAATTCATAGAGATAGCAGCAATAAAAGCAAGTGCGGAGAAACAATTCATGAGGGTAAGCGGCGGAAGGGCTCATAGGGGGTCAGAAAAATAGAATTCTCAATTAAAAGACCAACTCATACAGTCAGATTAAAACCAAATTCATACAGGCTAAAACCAATGTTTAAATACCCAGTAAAAGAGACCGTTCAGGAGGGGTCTCATTTAAAACCAAATTCATAAAACGATAAATAGGCTAGAATTACCTCGGCGGAGGGAGTCAGGTTAAAAAGGCAATTCAAAAGGTTAAAATCAAATTCATAGGGATAAAGTTAATGGGCGCACTTGCAGTAGATAGAGGGAGGGACTAGTTCGGGGCTAAATTCATGGGAGTAAAATTCATGAAAGCAATGCAAAGAAATTCATAAAACCATAGAGTAACAAAGATCACAGACGGCTCAGTCCGCAGTACAGCTGCTGGACTGGGTTGCATATTTACAAGAACAAGCAAGCTTAGTCCATGTGCTCCAAAACACACTTCCACCCCCCCTTGCTGTCTGCGACAATCCGCAGAGCAGGGTCGGCAGGCGGCGAGAAGGGCTTCAGGCACACAGTTCTAGTCCTCATGGAGGTAGTGCCGCTGGCGGTCGTTTGGAGACGGGCCGTGGGCTGGGAGGCAGAGAAATATGTCCCCCCCTAGTCCACAAGAGGGCCTCGGAGCGGTGTCCGGCAGCAGAGCGTCCATGGGGCCGGTGCAGGATCCGTACACATAGTAATAAACATAATCATAGTCCATACCGGCACAAGCAATAAAACAAACAAGGGCTGAAAACGGGGCGCCAAGAATAACCATTAGGGCAAGAGGAGGTCTGGATTGTAATGGTCCAGACGGTAGGACAGTTGGAGTTGCTGGAGCTGTCGGCGGCTCCAACAGCCCAAATAGAGTAGTGAGGCACACAACAAAACTTGGAAGGCCAAAATAACAACGATCGGGTGCAGAGCCAAATTGTAAATTCCAGTGGCAGTGGGGCTCCAGCCAAAGAGGGTTTCCCACCACGAGTGCTCACCGGTGGTCTTAATCCGCTGGACAAGATCCAAAATCTCCTTTCCGTTGTGGGACACAACCAAAGCAGTAGTGTCCCCGTCCCTCTGGATGCTCTGGAGGGTGCGGTGGAGCTGCGGGTGGGCCAGGAGCTCGTGGATTAATTCCAGACCGATGCCAAGGGGAATGGGCTTCACATGTCGATAGATGGAGGGTGCCACCAGGATCTCTTCTTGGGTCCAGACCGGTACCGTGTAGGTGAAGTCGCAGGCTGCCACCGAAGACAGGTTGCAGAAGCAGCGGTTGACTCCCGGGATCATGGGCTTAAGCTGGAACGAGTTCAGGATCACAAAGTTGCAGGCCGTTCGCACGCAGGCACATCCTTTCCCAAGGTAGACCACAGCGGAGCGGTTTTCCCGGACGACCTCAAAAGAGCACTCGTTGAGGGCGTCGACTTGCGGGGCTACACAGGGGTGATGAGGTGCAAAGGCTTGGTCCTGGCAAATGAAGCCGGTCTGGTCTCGATGCTGGCACCCTTGGAGGCTGACGAGCTGCCATCCGGTCGGGGTGAAGCGGGCCCAATGGTCGGGGTGGCGGGCGTAGAGGACCTCGGTGTCGCTGACTTGGAGTCCCAGAGGCACGACTGGATACACATGGAATGACTCGTGCGCACTGGCCGTTAATAAAAATAATTTAAGCTCCTGGGTGGTCGGTGAGAATGAGGAATTTACAAGGGACCACCAGGATTCAAGCTCCAGTTCTATGGGTGACAATTTGGGCATAATCAATCTTTTAATTTCCAGGGGCAAATGCCCGTCCATGGCTTGCCGAATTAGCCCCATGGCCACAGCCTGATTTAATTGTTGGGCTTGCATACATGCCATGGCTATTGACACGTTGCGTTCAAAAGACTGTGTTCCTTTGAGCAGCAGAGAAAAATCTCTTTCAATTTGACTCTCCCAGTTAACTAAAATGGAGCTGATCTCGTGTTGCCCATTCGAAATGGAATTTAGGGACTGCACCACCGGTTTACCTAAGTCAGAGATGCTAGTCGTGACATGGGCAAACTTATTAGCGAGAGTCTCAATGTTGACCGAATCCATGATTGCTAAGCCTCCGGCTGCAGGAGCAGTCCAGTCGGCAATGCTTCGTCTGGCACGCGAGAGAGAGGGGGAGGGATCGATCCACAGTTGTAGCCATGCATTCCAACCCTTGCTACCGGCCTCCAGATAGGGAGCGCACTGCGGCAGCCTCTGGGTTACATTTAGCTCAGCTAAGTCGATGCGGATCTCTTTTAAAGACATTTGCGGGCGGACTAGAACTCTCTCTCGAATGTCAGTTTTCAAAACATGGGAGCCCACTATATGCGTGCCGCCTTGGCTTAATTGTTCATTGCTAACAATCAAAGGGTCAATTTGGATGGTGTGGGTCTCCTGGGTCCGGATCAGCAGGGAATAATTGCCTGGTTCGTGAGTCAAATTTACAAAGAGCAGCCCAAGCCGGTGAAATTTCTCTACTAGGGGCTTGGTTTGGCATTCGGGCGTCTGTTGAACCAGAATCCAATCAGGTGGGCCATGTTTGGCTAGGTCTTCCTCTTTTACAATCCAGGTCAGGTTCTCCCAGCGTTCTATAGCAAAGGAGAGAGCTGCGCCTGAAGGGGGCGTGATAGTGACTGCTGCTGATTCAGTGGTAGTAGTGCCTAGTAGGACGGTCATTCTAAAGGGGTCTCCTGCCTTCCATACTGCGGCCGACACTAAAATAACTTCACAGTATGGTCCGAAAGCCTCAGTGACAAATGGCGAGGTTTCGAAGTTGGCAGGGGTGGTATATTTGTCTACCACCGGGACTGCGGTGGGGGCTGGCCTGATACGTGGAAGAAACATACATGGAATCGGAGCAAGTGGTGACACTGTGTCAGTAGTTGAGTAGCATACTAGCTCTTGGGACATGG
The DNA here is from genome assembly GCF_028583425.1 of Eublepharis macularius. NCBI lineage: Eukaryota > Metazoa > Chordata > Lepidosauria > Squamata > Eublepharidae > Eublepharis > Eublepharis macularius. Next base: position 6,211,939 of record NC_072790.1, on the reverse strand, counting down.
TTTTTACTCCCACACATAAAATAACAAGCTCTGGGGGTCGGATCCACTGCTCTTCGCAACTGCGGAAGTTTGTGCGATCCGTGGGGGTGGTCATATTGCTCTGCTTTACAACCTTGCAGACCATCATTTCATTTCCTGCTAGTGTATTTATACATCTCCAGTGGGGGTAGGGCATTAATTTGGACGGGCGTCCCTCTATTAGGGTGCCTGCTAGCACGAGCAAACACAGAGTAGCCAGGTGCCTCATCTCCTGGCCTTCCTTTCCTTTTTGTGGTGAAAATATCCTGGGGAGACCTGTGGATATAAGTACAGGTTCCCTGAGTTTCTTGCAGCAAAATGAATGAAGTAAAGCAGGGAAAAAGAAGGGTGTTTTTCTGCCAGCACTGTCTATTAGGCGGGGTTCGAACGAGAAGTCCCAGAGCACTAAGCGAGCCTTCCAGCTTGTTGCTCTGGGGAGCTCCTGTGCGAAGGTTCCTTTCTGAAGCACGTATATTTCAGGGGGGACGTCTTTGCGTCGGGCAAGGGTCGGCTGTGCGTTAGGCGGGATTATGCAAACTTGCCCCAGGGGTCCCTGGGTGCCTAGACTATGTGGCCTTCAGGTGCCCCTTGCTCGGTGGCGGGCTGCTTTTATTTTGCGGGCTGAGAGCTATCGGTCCGGCTCGGCCTGGCCCTGCCGTTTTGAAAGGAAAAAAAACTGAAGAGCGGTTTCCAGCAACTCTAAAGGTTGCTGCTAAAGGAGACCTTCGTTCCTTTTTTCTAAAATAATTCTTAAGTAGGGGTGGTTAGGGTTGAAGGTATGTTTTATGATGGTTTGCTTTTGCTTTGCCTTTTTCCCTCTGCTTTTTCGCAGGACCTCTTGTATGTATTTCGGCGGACCATATTTTTTCCTAGGATCAATTTTTGGAGGGACTCCCTCGGGAGGCCCCAATTTCATGTTAAAAGAAAGAAACACACAAAGCAAAAGCACACGGACATGGGTTATTTTCAGGTTGCCCTCACTTGGAAGGCCTGGCAGGGCTTCATTAAAACTTCAACATGTCTCCCCCCCTTCTTTTCCCTTGTGCGGTACGGGCAAGGGAAAAGATTACGTGGGGCGGGCGGCTGCTGGCGGAAAGGGCCGAAGTGGAGCCGAAGGCGCTCGGCGGCGTTTATCGAAAAGCGGCGGAGACGGCCAAGATCTGCCGGCGCCACTGGGTCTGGGTGAATCGGGGGTCATCTTGGCGCGGGGGATCCTGGCTATGTAAATGAGGTACGCTGCCCCTTGTGCGTGGCGAACGCACCCCAATAACACATTCCAGAGGTCACATATTTACAAAATACTGGCGGGTCTTTTACTTTTGCACTAAAGCGTACTAAGTGGTGGCGCCGTATAGCAACTCACCATGACGAATATGAACATTAGTAAAAGAGGGGTATTGGGTTATTTGGGGGATCCTTTTCCAGGGGAGGCACGGCCCTCAAAGCCAAAGCCGACCATCATGCGAAAGCGTGGGTCTGGCAGGTGAGACCCCGAATCTACGTAGATGCGGGATCTTCACCAGCACGGCGGGTGAAATGTTTTCAAACAAAGAAATCACCCTTTTTGGTGGTTTCAACGTTGGAAGACTGCATTCACTCTTGGGCTAAAGCCTCTCCAACCACTTTCACACAGCAAATCTCTTTTGCCTGTGCAATTTTTTTCCCGAACATGCGGCTTACAATCCAATTAAGAATCACTCTCGGTGGTGGTCCTATTTGGCTTTGGTTGCCGTGTCTTCCCCAAGGGTCCCAACTGTGGGGCCCGCCTAATGAAGTTAAAGAATAGAACTGACAAGAAATAACAAAAACACTAAATGATTATATGAAGCCAAGTTGGCTTTTTATATCTAATTTCAAAAGGGAATTGGGCTTCAGGTTCACACACACATAAAGTTAAGACTGCACAACGAAAAGGGACGGGGGCTGCAGGGACTTGAACTCAAGTCTCCTTAAGGTGGCTTTTCCACTCCTGGTTCCAATCCCTTCCAAATTCTGACAGGGAACCAGTGATTACATTTATTTGGGCTTACTTCAGCCTGGGAGAGGACAAAAGGAAGAACTGGGAGGAAGTCAGAATCCTGGTCTGGCCAGTTTTTCCATTTCAATGAGGGGTGGGGGTATAGCGCTGAGTGGGAACAGTCTGTTTTAGATGCTGCTAGCAACTGGGATTCTTTCTGGAGTCTGCTCACTTGCATTATCACATTCCTGACTGCACTTACTGCTGGAGGCTCTACCTTTTCATTAAGTTTTGGGCTTGAGCTTTTTAAAACGTGGAAACAGATACACAAATGTCTTTGAATTAGCTCAAGCACTACTAAACCACACAGGCCCAACATAAGGTTTTCTTCAGGGGTGTTAGTCAGGGAAGGCTGAGAGAAAACTATTTGGTGTGTAGTTGCAAGCACTGGATTTTCAAAGCATTTTAAATCTTTTAAAGGAACTGCATTTTTACTTTTATTTACCTGTTCTTCAGGGCCATTGCAAGAGGGCACAGTCACGGTGGGCTGTGTATAGCTTGGCTGGGGGCAGTCTATGGGAGCCAAGACAATTTCCTGGGGAATTACTTTTAAACTCTGCACATGCTCAGAGGCTAAAGTGAATTCTGGCTTCTTGGGCGTGGGGGCTGAGGCAGAAATTGGAGGCAAAGGTGACTGACTACTCATTTCACTGCCTTTGGCGGGGCGGGGTGCTGATTCAATCACTGATTGTTCCTCTAAGGTCTTTAATCTGGCCTCAGTGAGTCTCTGGGATTCCAGGAGATTTTGCATCAGGGTTTTTAAAGTGGCAGTTTCATTATTCTGGTTCTCCAGCAAAGTCTGCATGTTAAGGAATTTATTGTGGAGCTGCTCTTTCTCTATTGTGCAAGCATTTAATTTTTCTTTTAATTCCTCATTCTCTTTATTAAGATCATTTATTTTTAAATTCTGTTCCCTGTTTACGCTTATGAGTTCGTGGATTTTATTTTGCAGCTCTGCCAGGTTTCTTTCAGAGGTGTCTGGCAAAGTTGGTGCTGGGTTCTGGGTGCGAATCACCCTTTGGAATCTTTCCTTCTCTCTTTTAAGTTTCCAGCTATTTTTAGTTCCCGGAGGTCGAAGGCTAGCCTCAACCTTTGGTTTTCTCCCACGGGCAGTTAAGTGGGGAGAATAATGTGTGACCCCCGGGCATCCCTATTGGAAAAAGGGGTTCCCAGCTGGTGGCGGTTCTCCTATGTCAGAGGGCTACTCATGGTCCTTTGGCTGCGGTCTCCAGGAGTCAGCCTGACTTGGGGGAGGGTAGACCTGGTGATTGTAGGGGTGAGGTGCCCGAGGGGGCGGGGGCGCCGAGGGCAGCACAGGTCTCCAGGGCTCAGAGGGTACCTGTGGGGAGGAAGGGTAGTGACTGGGGGTGGGCACAAAGGTTACTCCTGGACGGGAGTCCCTCTGGCTGCGGCCCCGAGTGAAGCTACCGCTTCTCCCACGCAAGATGCCACCTCTAGGCTCCGAGTACGAGCTATGCCCTTGGGGCCGATATTGGGAGTGGGGACCATGGTTGGCATACGTGACTGTGTTGATGGGCTCACTCTCTTTCCTATGGGGGGCCGGGGACTTCACATGGCGGATGGCGCCGGTCTCTCGCAACAGGCCAGCAATGCTCCTGATGCGGGATTCCAGGTCTCCCCATGAGATGCTCCCGGGCTCCACTCCTGCTAGTGCTAGGCGGGTGGTACTATTGAGTCCATCTAAGACTGCTCTCCTGAATTCTAACTCGTCAAAGTCGGGTACATCGCTGGCATCCAGGTCCACTTCGTCTGCTAGCTCTGCAAGAAGCTGTTTCCTAGCTAAATATGCCTCTGGGTCCTCCCCAGGTTTCTGGGACTCCGCAATATACAGGGCTTTCAAGCTCTTGGTGGGCCACAGGAATGCACAAATTTCCTTAATTGCTCCGTACTGACTGCGGGTGGCTAACCTTCGGTTAGAGATATAGGCATTCAGGGCCGAGACTATTTCAGGGGCAGCGCATTGGCGGGCCAGCTGGGCCACATCGGAACCACTAGCAGAGGGCTGGGAGGTGGTCACATGGGTGAACCACTGGATGGCCGTGTCTCGGTTTAGGGGTCCCATGCGATCTGCTATGGCTTGGAGCTCATCGGGCCTCCAATTGCGGGTTTCCTTAACTATTCGGTCTGTCTTCCTGCCATCATCGTCTGTGGTGACAATTTCTTTGGTAGCTATCGGATGGAGGGGCTGTGGAGCTTCCTCGGGCTGGGGTGAAGGAGGTGACCAACTGTCGGTACTACCTTCGGGGAGGGCCAAGAGGGCTGAGGGGTGCACGGCGGAAATTACGGCCTGTTGCATCCCCAAGTGTCGCTTTAGGGCCTCTAGCTCCCTCTTACAGGCTGAATGGTCCGCGGCTGCGGCTTTAGACTGGTTGTGGTCCGCCATGAACCGGGCGGCATGGGTGAGCTTAGTAATTTCTTCTTGTCCCTCAGTTAGTGCGTGCTCAGCCATATCGGCACGAGCGGTGGCCGCTTCAGCCTTGTGCTGAGCGTCCTGGAGGGCGGTAGTTAATCCTTGTTTTTCCAATATGAAATTGACGCGTTCGGCGCGCCACTCAACTGCTTTCTCCTCATGGTCTCTTTCCTGTTCGACTAGTTTGGCCCTGAGACTCTGGATTTCTAGATGCAGGGCGTCCTGCTCTCGTTTTGACCTCTCCTCTAACTCCTCCTGTGCTGTTTGCAACTTGCTAATTAGGGACACGCTGTCCTGCAGGGCGGTGAAAAGTGCCCAGGCTCCATATCTGTCCTTTTTGCTAGACCTAGGTTTCTCCTTGTCACAGAAGTCCTGGAAGGCGCTTCTAACTATCTGGAGTGGGTCGGGTCCCTTGAAGGAACCGGCTTCCCAAGGGCAATCTCCCTTCTTCACTAGCCACTTCTCCAGGCGGGGCACGGTGGGGTTTGCCCGGTACATTTTACTTTTTAGTTTAAGGCTGATCTCGGGGGAGGTTAAAGAGTGGATCAGCGACACCAGGGGTGGGGCGATTAAAGCTGCTCAAGGGTTTTAACAACTTCTTCCTCTCTATGTTCCTTTCGGGAGGTTTATCCTTCCCTCAGGTCCTCAAGGGTTTTTACCAGGGGGTTTTAAGGTTCTACTTTTAGGGTTTACAGGGTATTTTAAGGGTCCTACACTCGGTTCTTCTCCACCGGGGGAGAAGGAAAAATTCCTATTCCCGTTTCAAGCTTGCCTACAAGCCACGGGACCAGGAAACGTTTACTGGCTCAGAGGGTGCTCTCAAGCTCTCTAAGCCCAAGAACCAAAAACGCTCAGTGCTTCCAAGCCTCTGCCTAGAAGCTAAAGCTCAGGGGTCTCCCAAGCCTCTACTCGGAAAACCAAAGCTCAGGGGTCTCCCAAGCCTATGCGCTCAGAAAACCAAAAAGTGTTCCCAAGCCTCTGCCCGGAAACTGCAACTAAGGGGTCTCCTAAGCCTCTGCTCAGGCAACCAGAAATGCTTCCAAGCCTCTGCTCAGAAGCCAAAATGCTCTCAAGCTCTCTGCCCAAGAACTAAACTCAAAGTGTCCCCAGGCCTCGTGCTCAGAGACAAACAGTTAAACTGTCTCCAAGCCTCGACCAAAAGACTAAATGCGCTCAAGGACTGCCTCTGCAAGTCCCCAAGCAAAATTGCTCAGGAGTAAAACTACGGTACTCCCAAGCGGAAAAAGCGCTCAAGAGTTCAAACAACTCCCAAGCAGGGTGCGCCCACGAGTCCCACTGACTCCCAAGCGAGGTGCGCCCACGAGTCTGACTTACAACTCGCAAGCGGAAAGGCGCCCAAGAGTCTTCCTTAAAACTCTCAAGCACGGTGCGGCCGGCTGCCGCGGGGCTTCAGGAACCTGGCTTTAGATTCCCAAAGCTAACTGACTGAACAACCAAACGGACTAACGATCCCTTCACGTTTCCTCCGGAGCGGGGATTGAAGCCTAAGTGCTGGCAGGAACGGGGTTTGGACGGACTTAGGAGAGATGGGGGAGGGCGGAAAAGAATTTATATGTGCTGCTTCAGGATATATATATGCGTATATATCTATAGCCTACTTCTGGGATCCCACCCACATAGACGCGTTTAGGCGGCCCGGAAGGTGGCCAGGAACTTCACCAGTTCAGAGGTCCTCACCCACAGTACACCGGTTATAACGGCTGGAGGGCCTCGCGGTGCACCACAAAAGGCAAGTAGTCCAAAGCTGGCTGAAGGAGGAAATGGGGAAAAGCCAACCCACAAGATAGAAATGCTCGCTAGAGCCACACACACTCACACTTTTAATTCCCTGAGCTAAATTGCACTCTTTACACTGAGGTCTGGAAAATTTTCCTCTAAGTCAGTTCGCTGAAGACACGCGTGTCGACTCACGTGTATTCACACGAACTGGGTTATGCCCGCATTCTCCACCAGTAAACTGTTACCAGAACTGCTCTTTATTATAATGGGGAATTAGCTGTAGCAGTCTGTAACTATTAATATTAAGCGAGGATCATAACCTATGTTTACGGAGGTCCCGATCCCAGACACTCTAGTGAAAAAAGAGGCAGACAAGGAGTAAGGTCCAAACACGTGTATTAAGTGTAGCGTAAGCCTAGCTTGCACAATCATACAAAGAACATACAAGGTCTAAGAAATATAGCATAGGAAATACAGAGACGTTCGCATTAGCTGGTTCCCAACGATGGTAGGGGGAATACTCACTTATCCTGGAGCGAAGCAGAGACGCAGCAGCGAGGGTGGCCCAATGTCAGCACTGGGACCACAGACGGACAGCAAGGAAGTCTGGATAGGGAATGGCCTGAGCACCGAGTGGTCTGAGAGACCAGCTTAAATACCCCAAAACGTACCCTGGGGCTGGTGCTGTACTTGGTGGTTCTCACAGATTAAAACAAAGGGTCTAATGGGCTACTGAATGGCTTGGATGGGCCACTTTGGTAATCAGATTGTGATAAGTGACACCTCAGGAAGAGGGGACAAAAGAGGGAGGGGGAAATCCAAGTGGGCTGAAAGGATGTTCCAGCGGACAGGGCTTGTCCTGATGTCATCAGCTTTGGAATGCGGAGGTTTCTTTGAGATGCATTCCCTAAGTGCTTGGGATGGTCGGCACTTAGTTCCTTCTCCGGGGCGGCTCCTAAGATATGCAGAGAGGGGCGAGGGGCTCTCGCTGCGGACGTGGTGTGCCCGCTTCGCCGAAATGGCTTCTCAAAGCAGTCTTCTTCCCAGGGTCTTCTGGCTGCCTGAGAACATGGATGCCGGCTGGGCATAGCTGGGGCTGGATAGCAGGCTGCCCGGTAGCAAGGGCAAGCTTGGCGACCGGCTCGCGGGAGGCTCCAGACGGGAACTGACCAGGGAGCGCCTAGCCAGGCTCGCTGGAGGTTTCCCCGGCAGGCGCCCGGCTGCTAGCAGCGGCTTGGGCCCATATGAGGCAGGCTTCCATGGAGGCAGCGGGAACAACACTTTAAAACACAGTCCAAAGCAGGGAACAGGCACGGTCCGTGGCAGATGGCAATGCAGGCACGGGGCACACTTGTAACAGAGTCCAAACACACACTGGGAATTCCAGATACAGGTCAGGGCAGGGTTGCCCAGAAAGAGAGTCCTTTTGTGCAGTTACCCAAACATGGAGTCAGTAAACTACACAGTCTATTGCAGCAGCAAGGTAATTGACACGCAGGCAGGAAACTGACACGTGTATCAGAGCACACACGTGCAAAGCAGTCTGTGGTGTAGCAGTAAAACAGTAATGCAGGAAACTTTAACACAGTTCATAGCAGGCTTTAAAGCAGGGGAGGGGGCCTACTTGGCAACAATTAGGGCTCGGGGACTGGAATGACAGGCCCCTGACTGGAATGACGGGCCCTCGGTGAGCCAGTAGGGCTCTGGGACTGGAATGACAGGCCCCAGACTGGAATGACGACACCTGGGTGTGCCAGAAGGGCTTGGGGACTGGATTGACAGGCCCCATGCTGGAATGACGGACCCTGGGTGTGACAGAAGGGCTCTGGGACTGGAATGACAGGCCCCTGACTGGAATGACGGCCCCTGGGTGTGCCAGAAGGGCTCGTGGAGTGGAATGACAGGCCCCTGACTGGAATGACGGGCCCTGGGTGTGCCAGAAGGGCTCTGGGACTGGAATGACAGGCCCCATGCTGGAATGACGACGCCTGGGTGTGCCAGAAAGTCTCTGGGACTGGAACGACAGGCTCTGTGCTGGAATGACGGCCCCTAGGTGTGACAGAAGGGCTCAGGGACTGGAATGACAGGCCCCTGACAGGAATGACGGGCCCTGGGTGTGCCAGAAGGGCTCGGAGACTGGAATGACAGGCCCCTGACTGGAATGACGGGCCCTCGGTGTGCCAGAAGGGCTCGGGGACTGGAATGACAGGCCCCTGACTGTAATGACGGCGCCTGGGTGTGCCAGAAGGGCTCGTGGACTGGATTGACAGGCCCCATGCTGGAATCACGGCCCCTGGGTGTGCTAGAAGGGCTCCGGGACTGGAATGACAGGCCCCTGCCTGGAATGACGGCCCCTGGGTGTGCCAGAAGGGCGCGGGGACTAGAATGACAGGCCCCTGTTTGGAATGACGGGCCCTGGGTGTGCCAGAAGGGCTCGGGGACTGGAATGACAGGCCCCTGACTGGAATGATGGCCCCTGGGTGGGCCAGAAGGGCTCTGGGACTGGAATGACAGGCCCCTGACTGGAATGAAGACCCCTGGGTGTGACAGATGGGCTCTGGGACTGGAATGACAGGCTCTATGCTGGAATGACGGACCCGGGGTATGACAGAAGGGCTCTGGGACTAGAATGACAGGCCCCATGCTGGAATGACGGCCCCTGGGTGAGCCAGAAGGGCTCGCGGACTGGAATGACAGGCCCCATGCTGGAATGACAGCCCCTGGGTGTGCCAGAAGGGCTTAGGGACTGGATTGACAGGCCCCATGCTGGAATGACGGCCCCTGGGTGTGCCAGAAGGGCTCTCGGACTGGAATGACAGGCCCCTGACTGGAATTATGGCCCCTGGGTGGGCCAGAAGGGCTCGTGGACTGGATTGACAGGCCCCATGCTGGAATGCCGGCCCCTGGGTGTGCTAGAAGGGCTCCGGGACTGGAATGACAGGCCCCTGACTGGAATGACGGGCCCTCGGTGTGCCAGAAGGGCTCGGGGACTGGAATGACAGGCCCCTGACTGTAATGACGGCGCCTGGGTGTGCCAGAAGGGCTCGTGGACTGGATTGACAGGCCCCATGCTGGAATCACGGCCCCTGGGTGTGCTAGAAGGGCTCCGGGACTGGAATGACAGGCCCCTGCCTGGAATGACGGCCCCTGGGTGTGCCAGAAGGGCGCGGGGACTGGAATTACAGGCCCCTGACTGGAATGACGGGCCCTGGGTGTGCCAGAAGGGCTCGGGGACTGGAATGACAGGCCCCTGACTGGAATGATGGCCCCTATGTGGGCCAGAAGGGCTCTGGGACTGGAATGACAGGCCCCTGACTGGAATGAAGACCCCTGGGTGTGACAGATGGGCTCTGGGACTGGAATGACAGGCTCTATGCTGGAAGGACGGACCCGGGGTATGACAGAAGGGCTCTGGGACTAGAATGACAGGCCCCATGCTGGAATGACGGCCCCTGGGTGAGCCAGAAGGGCTCTCGGACTGGAATGACAGGCCCCTGACTGGAATTATGGCCCCTGGGTGGGCCAGAAGGGCTCGTGGACTGGATTGACAGGCCCCATGCTGGAATGACGGCCCCTGGGTGTGCTAGAAGGGCTCCGGGACTGGAATGACAGGCCCCTGACTGGAATGACGGGCCCTCGGTGTGCCAGAAGGGCTCGGGGACTGGAATGACAGGCCCCTGACTGTAATGACGGCGCCTGGGTGTGCCAGAAGGGCTCGTGGACTGGATTGACAGGCCCCATGCTGGAATCACGGCCCCTGGGTGTGCTAGAAGGGCTCCGGGACTGGAATGACAGGCCCCTGCCTGGAATGACGGCCCCTGGGTGTGCCAGAAGGGCGCGGGGACTGGAATTACAGGCCCCTGACTGGAATGACGGGCCCTGGGTGTGCCAGAAGGGCTCGGGGACTGGAATGACAGGCCCCTGACTGGAATGATGGCCCCTGGGTGGGCCAGAAGGGCTCTGGGACTGGAATGACAGGCCCCTGACTGGAATGAAGACCCCTGGGTGTGACAGATGGGCTCTGGGACTGGAATGACAGGCTCTATGCTGGAATGACGGACCCGGGGTATGACAGAAGGGCTCTGGGACTAGAATGACAGGCCCCATGCTGGAATGACGGCCCCTGGGTGAGCCAGAAGGGCTCGCGGACTGGAATGACAGGCCCCATGCTGGAATGACAGCCCCTGGGTGTGCCAGAAGGGCTTAGGGACTGGATTGACAGGCCCCATGCTGGAATGACGGCCCCTGGGTGTGCCAGAAGGGCTCTCGGACTGGAATGACAGGCCCCTGACTGGAATTATGGCCCCTGGGTGGGCCAGAAGGGCTCGTGGACTGGATTGACAGGCCCCATGCTGGAATGACGGCCCCTGGGTGTGCCAGAAGGGCTCGGGGACTGGAATGACAGACCCCTGACTGGAATGACAGGCCCTAGGTGTGCCAGTAGGGCTCTGGGACTGGAATGACAGGCCCCAGACAGGAATGACGACACCTGGGTGTGCCAGAAGGGCTTGGGGACTGGATTGACAGGCCCCATGCTGGAATGACGGACCCTGGGTGTGACAGAAGGGCTCTGGGACTGGAATGACAGGCCCCTGACTGGAATGACGGCCCCTGGGTGTGCCAGAAGGGCTCGTGGACTGGAATGACAGGCCCCTGACTGGAATGACGGGCCCTGGGTGTGCCAGAAGGGCTCTGGGACTGGAATGACAGGCCCCATGCTGGAATGACGACGCCTGGGTGTGCCAGAAAGTCTCTGGGACTGGAACGACAGGCTCTGTGCTGGAATGACGGCCCCTAGGTGTGACAGAAGGGCTCAGGGACTGGAATGACAGGCCCCTGACAGGAATGACGGGCCCTGGGTGTGCCAGAAGGGCTCGGAGACTGGAATGACAGGCCCCTGACTGGAATGACGGGCCCTCGGTGTGCCAGAAGGGCTCGGGGACTGGAATGACAGGCCCCTGACTGTAATGACGGCGCCTGGGTGTGCCAGAAGGGCTCGTGGACTGGATTGACAGGCCCCATGCTGGAATCACGGCCCCTGGGTGTGCTAGAAGGGCTCCGGGACTGGAATGACAGGCCCCTGCCTGGAATGACGGCCCCTGGGTGTGCCAGAAGGGCGCGGGGACTAGAATGACAGGCCCCTGTTTGGAATGACGGGCCCTGGGTGTGCCAGAAGGGCTCGGGGACTGGAATGACAGGCCCCTGACTGGAATGATGGCCCCTGGGTGGGCCAGAAGGGCTCTGGGACTGGAATGACAGGCCCCTGACTAGAATGAAGACCCCTGGGTGTGACAGATGGGCTCTGGGACTGGAATGACAGGCTCTATGCTGGAATGACGGACCCGGGGTATGACAGAAGAGCTCTGGGACTAGAATGACAGGCCCCATGCTGGAATGACGGCCCCTGGGTGAGCCAGAAGGGCTCGCGGACTGGAATGACAGGCCCCATGCTGGAATGACAGCCCCTGGGTGTGCCAGAAGGGCTTAGGGACTGGATTGACAGGCCCCATGCTGGAATGACGGCCCCTGGGTGTGCCAGAAGGGCTCTCGGACTGGAATGACAGGCCCCTGACTGGAATTATGGCCCCTGGGTGGGCCAGAAGGGCTCGTGGACTGGATTGACAGGCCCCATGCTGGAATGACGGCCCCTGGGTGTGCCAGAAGGGCTCGGGGACTGGAATGACAGACCCCTGACTGGAATGACAGGCCCTAGGTGTGCCAGTAGGGCTCTGGGACTGGAATGACAGGCCCCAGACTGGAATGACGACACCTGGGTGTGCCAGAAGGGCTTGGGGACTGGATTGACAGGCCCCATGCTGGAATGACGGACCCTGGGTGTGACAGAAGGGCTCTGGGACTGGAATGACAGGCCCCTGACTGGAATGACGGCCCCTGGGTGTGCCAGAAGGGCTCGTGGACTGGAATGACAGGCCCCTGACTGGAATGACGGGCCCTGGGTGTGCCAGAAGGGCTCTGGGACTGGAATGACAGGCCCCATGCTGGAATGACGACGCCTGGGTGTGCCAGAAAGTCTCTGGGACTGGCACGACAGGCTCTGTGCTGGAATGACGGCCCCTAGGTGTGACAGAAGGACTCAGGGACTGGAATGACAGGCCCCTGACAGGAATGACGGGCCCTGGGTGTGCCAGAAGGGCTCGGAGACTGGAATGACAGGCCCCTGACTGGAATGACGGCGCCTGGGTGTGCCAGAAGGGCTCGTGGACTGGATTGACAGGCCCCATGCTGGAATCACGGCCCCTGGGTGTGCTAGAAGGGCTCCTGGACTGGAATGACAGGCCCCTGCCTGGAATGACGGCCCCTGGGTGTGCCAGAAGGGCGCGGGGACTAGAATGACAGGCCCCTGTTTGGAATGACGGGCCCTGGGTGTGCCAGAAGGGCTCGGGGACTGGAATGACAGGCCCCTGACTGGAATGATGGCCCCTGGGTGGGCCAGAAGGGCTCTGGGACTGGAATGACAGGCCCCTGACTGGAATGAAGACCCCTGGGTGTGACAGATGGGCTCTGGGACTGGAATGACAGGCTCTATGCTGGAATGACGGACCCGGGGTATGACAGAAGGGCTCTGGGACTAGAATGACAGGCCCCATGCTGGAATGACGGCCCCTGGGTGAGCCAGAAGGGCTCGCGGACTGGAATGACAGGCCCCATGCTGGAATGACAGCCCTTGGGTGTGCCAGAAGGGCTTAGGGACTGGATTGACAGGCCCCATGCTGGAATGACGGCCCCTGGGTGTGCCAGAAGGGCTCTCGGACTGGAATGACAGGCCCCTGACTGGAATTATGGCCCCTGGGTGGGCCAGAAGGGCTCGTGGACTGGATTGACAGGCCCCATGCTGGAATGACGGCCCCTGGGTGTGCTAGAAGGGCTCCGGGACTGGAATGACAGGCCCCTGACTGGAATGACGGGCCCTCGGTGTGCCAGAAGGGCTCGGGGACTGGAATGACAGGCCCCTGACTGTAATGACGGCGCCTGGGTGTGCCAGAAGGGCTCGTGGACTGGATTGACAGGCCCCATGCTGGAATCACGGCCCCTGGGTGTGCTAGAAGGGCTCCGGGACTGGAATGACAGGCCCCTGCCTGGAATGACGGCCCCTGGGTGTGCCAGAAGGGCGCGGGGACTGGAATTACAGGCCCCTGACTGGAATGACGGGCCCTGGGTGTGCCAGAAGGGCTCGGGGACTGGAATGACAGGCCCCTGACTGGAATGATGGCCCCTGGGTGGGCCAGAAGGGCTCTGGGACTGGAATGACAGGCCCCTGACTGGAATGAAGACCCCTGGGTGTGACAGATGGGCTCTGGGACTGGAATGACAGGCTCTATGCTGGAATGACGGACCCGGGGTATGACAGAAGGGCTCTGGGACTAGAATGACAGGCCCCATGCTGGAATGACGGCCCCTGGGTGAGCCAGAAGGGCTCGCGGACTGGAATGACAGGCCCCATGCTGGAATGACAGCCCCTGGGTGTGCCAGAAGGGCTTAGGGACTGGATTGACAGGCCCCATGCTGGAATGACGGCCCCTGGGTGTGCCAGAAGGGCTCTCGGACTGGAATGACAGGCCCCTGACTGGAATTATGGCCCCTGGGTGGGCCAGAAGGGCTCGTGGACTGGATTGACAGGCCCCATGCTGGAATGACGGCCCCTGGGTGTGCCAGAAGGGCTCGGGGACTGGAATGACAGACCCCTGACTGGAATGACAGGCCCTAGGTGTGCCAGTAGGGCTCTGGGACTGGAATGACAGGCCCCAGACTGGAATGACGACACCTGGGTGTGCCAGAAGGGCTTGGGGACTGGATTGACAGGCCCCATGCTGGAATGACGGACCCTGGGTGTGACAGAAGGGCTCTGGGACTGGAATGACAGGCCCCTGACTGGAATGACGGCCCCTGGGTGTGCCAGAAGGGCTCGTGGACTGGAATGACAGGCCCCTGACTGGAATGACGGGCCCTGGGTGTGCCAGAAGGGCTCTGGGACTGGAATGACAGGCCCCATGCTGGAATGACGACGCCTGGGTGTGCCAGAAAGTCTCTGGGACTGGAACGACAGGCTCTGTGCTGGAATGACGGCCCCTAGGTGTGACAGAAGGGCTCAGGGACTGGAATGACAGGCCCCTGACAGGAATGACGGGCCCTGGGTGTGCCAGAAGGGCTCGGAGACTGGAATGACAGGCCCCTGACTGGAATGACGGGCCCTCGGTGTGCCAGAAGGGCTCGGGGACTGGAATGACAGGCCCCTGACTGTAATGACGGCGCCTGGGTGTGCCAGAAGGGCTCGTGGACTGGATTGACAGGCCCCATGCTGGAATCACGGCCCCTGGGTGTGCTAGAAGGGCTCCGGGACTGGAATGACAGGCCCCTGCCTGGAATGACGGCCCCTGGGTGTGCCAGAAGGGCGCGGGGACTAGAATGACAGGCCCCTGTTTGGAATGACGGGCCCTGGGTGTGCCAGAAGGGCTCGGGGACTGGAATGACAGGCCCCTGACTGGAATGATGGCCCCTGGGTGGGCCAGAAGGGCTCTGGGACTGGAATGACAGGCCCCTGACTGGAATGAAGACCCCTGGGTGTGACAGATGGGCTCTGGGACTGGAATGACAGGCTCTATGCTGGAATGACGGACCCGGGGTATGACAGAAGGGCTCTGGGACTAGAATGACAGGCCCCATGCTGGAATGACGGCCCCTGGGTGAGCCAGAAGGGCTCGCGGACTGGAATGACAGGCCCCATGCTGGAATGACAGCCCCTGGGTGTGCCAGAAGGGCTTAGGGACTGGATTGACAGGCCCCATGCTGGAATGACGGCCCCTGGGTGTGCCAGAAGGGCTCTCGGACTGGAATGACAGGCCCCTGACTGGAATTATGGCCCCTGGGTGGGCCAGAAGGGCTCGTGGACTGGATTGACAGGCCCCATGCTGGAATGACGGGCCCTGGGTGTGCCAGAAGGGCTCTGGGACTGGAATGACAGTCCCCATGCTGGAATGACGGACCCGGGGTATGACAGAAGGGCTCTGGGACTAGAATGACAGGCCCCATGCTGGAATGACGGCCCCTGGGTGAGCCAGAAGGGCTCGCGGACTGGAATGACAGGCCCCATGCTGGAATGACAGCCCCTGGGTGTGCCAGAAGGGCTTAGGGACTGGATTGACAGGCCCCATGCTGGAATGACGGCCCCTGGGTGTGCCAGAAGGGCTCTCGGACTGGAATGACAGGCCCCTGACTGGAATTATGGCCCCTGGGTGGGCCAGAAGGGCTCGTGGACTGGATTGACAGGCCCCATGCTGGAATGACGGCCCCTGGGTGTGCCAGAAGGGCTCGGGGACTGGAATGACAGACCCCTGACTGGAATGACAGGCCCTAGGTGTGCCAGTAGGGCTCTGGGACTGGAATGACAGGCCCCAGACTGGAATGACGACACCTGGGTGTGCCAGAAGGGCTTGGGGACTGGATTGACAGGCCCCATGCTGGAATGACGGACCCTGGGTGTGACAGAAGGGCTCTGGGACTGGAATGACAGGCCCCTGACTGGAATGACGGCCCCTGGGTGTGCCAGAAGGGCTCGTGGACTGGAATGACAGGCCCCTGACTGGAATGACGGGCCCTGGGTGTGCCAGAAGGGCTCTGGGACTGGAATGACAGGCCCCATGCTGGAATGACGACGCCTGGGTGTGCCAGAAAGTCTCTGGGACTGGAACGACAGGCTCTGTGCTGGAATGACGGCCCCTAGGTGTGACAGAAGGGCTCAGGGACTGGAATGACAGGCCCCTGACAGGAATGACGGGCCCTGGGTGTGCCAGAAGGGCTCGGAGACTGGAATGACAGGCCCCTGACTGGAATGACGGGCCCTCGGTGTGCCAGAAGGGCTCGGGGACTGGAATGACAGGCCCCTGACTGTAATGACGGCGCCTGGGTGTGCCAGAAGGGCTCGTGGACTGGATTGACAGGCCCCATGCTGGAATCACGGCCCCTGGGTGTGCTAGAAGGGCTCCGGGACTGGAATGACAGGCCCCTGCCTGGAATGACGGCCCCTGGGTGTGCCAGAAGGGCGCGGGGACTAGAATGACAGGCCCCTGTTTGGAATGACGGGCCCTGGGTGTGCCAGAAGGGCTCGGGGACTGGAATGACAGGCCCCTGACTGGAATGATGGCCCCTGGGTGGGCCAGAAGGGCTCTGGGACTGGAATGACAGGCCCCTGACTGGAATGAAGACCCCTGGGTGTGACAGATGGGCTCTGGGACTGGAATGACAGGCTCTATGCTGGAATGACGGACCCGGGGTATGACAGAAGGGCTCTGGGACTAGAATGACAGGCCCCATGCTGGAATGACGGCCCCTGGGTGAGCCAGAAGGGCTCGCGGACTGGAATGACAGGCCCCATGCTGGAATGACAGCCCCTGGGTGTGCCAGAAGGGCTTAGGGACTGGATTGACTGGCCCCATGCTGGAATGACGGCCCCTGGGTGTGCCAGAAGGGCTCTCGGACTGGAATGACAGGCCCCTGACTGGAATTATGGCCCCTGGGTGGGCCAGAAGGGCTCGTGGACTGGATTGACAGGCCCCATGCTGGAATGACGGCCCCTGGGTGTGCTAGAAGGGCTCCGGGACTGGAATGACAGGCCCCTGACTGGAATGACGGGCCCTCAGTGTGCCAGAAGGGCTCGGGGGACTGGAATGACAGGCCCCTGACTGTAATGACGGCGCCTGGGTGTGCCAGAAGGGCTCGTGGACTGGATTGACAGGCCCCATGCTGGAATCACGGCCCCTGGGTGTGCTAGAAGGGCTCCGGGACTGGAATGACAGGCCCCTGCCTGGAATGACGGCCCCTGGGTGTGCCAGAAGGGCGCGGGGACTGGAATTACAGGCCCCTGACTGGAATGACGGGCCCTGGGTGTGCCAGAAGGGCTCGGGGACTGGAATGACAGGCCCCTGACTGGAATGATGGCCCCTGGGTGGGCCAGAAGGGCTCTGGGACTGGAATGACAGGCCCCTGACTGGAATGAAGACCCCTGGGTGTGACAGATGGGCTCTGGGACTGGAATGACAGGCTCTATGCTGGAATGACGGACCCGGGGTATGACAGAAGGGCTCTGGGACTAGAATGACAGGCCCCATGCTGGAATGACGGCCCCTGGGTGAGCCAGAAGGGCTCGCGGACTGGAATGACAGGCCCCATGCTGGAATGACAGCCCCTGGGTGTGCCAGAAGGGCTTAGGGACTGGATTGACAGGCCCCATGCTGGAATGACGGCCCCTGGGTGTGCCAGAAGGGCTCTCGGACTGGAATGACAGGCCCCTGACTGGAATTATGGCCCCTGGGTGGGCCAGAAGGGCTCGTGGACTGGATTGACAGGCCCCATGCTGGAATGACGGCCCCTGGGTGTGCCAGAAGGGCTCGGGGACTGGAATGACAGACCCCTGACTGGAATGACAGGCCCTAGGTGTGCCAGTAGGGCTCTGGGACTGGAATGAAAGGCCCCAGACTGGAATGACGACACCTGGGTGTGCCAGAAGGGCTTGGGGACTGGATTGACAGGCCCCATGCTGGAATGACGGACCCTGGGTGTGACAGAAGGGCTCTGGGACTGGAATGACAGGCCCCTGACTGGAATGATGGCCCCTGGGTGTGCCAGAAGGGCTCGTGGACTGGAATGACAGGCCCCTGACTGGAATGACGGGCCCTGGGTGTGCCAGAAGGGCTCTGGGACTGGAATGACAGGCCCCATGCTGGAATGACGACGCCTGGGTGTGCCAGAAAGTCTCTGGGACTGGAACGACAGGCTCTGTGCTGGAATGACGGCCCCTAGGTGTGACAGAAGGGCTCAGGGACTGGAATGACAGGCCCCTGACAGGAATGACGGGCCCTGGGTGTGCCAGAAGGGCTCGGAGACTGGAATGACAGGCCCCTGACTGGAATGACGGCCCCTGGGTGTGCCAGAAGGGCTCGGGGACTGGAATGACAGGCCCCTGACTGTAATGACGGCCCCTGGGTGTGCCAGAAGGGCTCGTGGACTGGATTGACAGGCCCCATGCTGGAATCACGGCCCCTGGGTGTGCTAGAAGGGCTCCGGGACTGGAATGACAGGCCCCTGCCTGGAATGACGGCCCCTGGGTGTGCCAGAAGGGCGCGGGGACTGGAATTACAGGCCCCTGACTGGAATGACGGGCCCTGGGTGTGCCAGAAGGGCTCGGGGACTGGAATGACAGGCCCCTGACTGGAATGATGGCCCCTGGGTGGGCCAGAAGGGCTCTGGGACTGGAATGACAGGCCCCTGACTGGAATGAAGACCCCTGGGTGTGACAGATGGGCTCTGGGACTGGAATGACAGGCTCTATGCTGGAATGACGGACCCGGGGTATGACAGAAGGGCTCTGGGACTAGAATGACAGGCCCCATGCTGGAATGACGGCCCCTGGGTGAGCCAGAAGGGCTCGCGGACTGGAATGACAGGCCCCATGCTGGAATGACAGCCCCTGGGTGTGCCAGAAGGGCTTAGGGACTGGATTGACAGGCCCCATGCTGGAATGACGGCCCCTGGGTGTGCCAGAAGGGCTCTCGGACTGGAATGACAGGCCCCTGACTGGAATTATGGCCCCTGGGTGGGCCAGAAGGGCTCGTGGACTGGATTGACAGGCCCCATGCTGGAATGACGGCCCCTGGGTGTGCCAGAAGGGCTCGGGGACTGGAATGACAGACCCCTGACTGGAATGACAGGCCCTAGGTGTGCCAGTAGGGCTCTGGGACTGGAATGACAGGCCCCAGACTGGAATGACGACACCTGGGTGTGCCAGAAGGGCTTGGGGACTGGATTGACAGGCCCCATGCTGGAATGACGGACCCTGGGTGTGACAGAAGGGCTCTGGGACTGGAATGACAGGCCCCTGACTGGAATGACGGCCCCTGGGTGTGCCAGAAGGGCTCGTGGACTGGAATGACAGGCCCCTGACTGGAATGACGGGCCCTGGGTGTGCCAGAAGGGCTCTGGGACTGGAATGACAGGCCCCATGCTGGAATGACGACGCCTGGGTGTGCCAGAAAGTCTCTGGGACTGGAACGACAGGCTCTGTGCTGGAATGACGGCCCCTAGGTGTGACAGAAGGGCTCAGGGACTGGAATGACAGGCCCCTGACAGGAATGACGGGCCCTGGGTGTGCCAGAAGGGCTCGGAGACTGGAATGACAGGCCCCTGACTGGAATGACGGGCCCTCGGTGTGCCAGAAGGGCTCGGGGACTGGAATGACAGGCCCCTGACTGTAATGACGGCGCCTGGGTGTGCCAGAAGGGCTCGTGGACTGGATTGACAGGCCCCATGCTGGAATCACGGCCCCTGGGTGTGCTAGAAGGGCTCCGGGACTGGAATGACAGGCCCCTGCCTGGAATGACGGCCCCTGGGTGTGCCAGAAGGACGCGGGGACTAGAATGACAGGCCCCTGTTTGGAATGACGGGCCCTGGGTGTGCCAGAAGGGCTCGGGGACTGGAATGACAGGCCCCTGACTGGAATGATGGCCCCTGGGTGGGCCAGAAGGGCTCTGGGACTGGAATGACAGGCCCCTGACTGGAATGAAGACCCCTGGGTGTGACAGATGGGCTCTGGGACTGGAATGACAGGCTCTATGCTGGAATGACGGACCCGGGGTATGACAGAAGGGCTCTGGGACTAGAATGACAGGCCCCATGCTGGAATGACGGCCCCTGGGTGAGCCAGAAGGGCTCGCGGACTGGAATGACAGGCCCCATGCTGGAATGACAGCCCCTGGGTGTGCCAGAAGGGCTTAGGGACTGGATTGACAGGCCCCATGCTGGAATGACGGCCCCTGGGTGTGCCAGAAGGACTCTCGGACTGGAATGACAGGCCCCTGACTGGAATGATGGCCCCTGGGTGGGCCAGAAGGGCTCTGGGACTGGAATGACAGGCCCCTGACTGTAATGACGGCGCCTGGGTGTGCCAGAAGGGCTCGTGGACTGGATTGACAGGCCCCATGCTGGAATCACGGCCCCTGGGTGTGCTAGAAGGGCTCCGGGACTGGAATGACAGGCCCCTGCCTGGAATGACGGCCCCTGGGTGTGCCAGAAGGGCGCGGGGACTGGAATTACAGGCCCCTGACTGGAATGACGGGCCCTGGGTGTGCCAGAAGGGCTCGGGGACTGGAATGACAGGCCCCTGACTGGAATGATGGCCCCTGGGTGGGCCAGAAGGGCTCTGGGACTGGAATGACAGGCCCCTGACTGGAATGAAGACCCCTGGGTGTGACAGATGGGCTCTGGGACTGGAATGACAGGCTCTATGCTGGAATGACGGACCCGGGGTATGACAGAAGGGCTCTGGGACTAGAATGACAGGCCCCATGCTGGAATGACGGCCCCTGGGTGAGCCAGAAGGGCTCGCGGACTGGAATGACAGGCCCCATGCTGGAATGACAGCCCCTGGGTGTGCCAGAAGGGCTTAGGGACTGGATTGACAGGCCCCATGCTGGAATGACGGCCCCTGGGTGTGCCAGAAGGGCTCTCGGACTGGAATGACAGGCCCCTGACTGGAATTATGGCCCCTGGGTGGGCCAGAAGGGCTCGTGGACTGGATTGACAGGCCCCATGCTGGAATGACGGCCCCTGGGTGTGCCAGAAGGGCTCGGGGACTGGAATGACAGACCCCTGACTGGAATGACAGGCCCTAGGTGTGCCAGTAGGGCTCTGGGACTGGAATGACAGGCCCCAGACTGGAAGGACGACACCTGGGTGTGCCAGAAGGGCTTGGGGACTGGATTGACAGGCCCCATGCTGGAATGACGGACCCTGGGTGTGACAGAAGGGCTCTGGGACTGGAATGACAGGCCCCTGACTGGAATGACGGCCCCTGGGTGTGCCAGAAGGGCTCGTGGACTGGAA
Source organism: Eublepharis macularius (assembly GCF_028583425.1). Lineage (NCBI taxonomy): Eukaryota > Metazoa > Chordata > Lepidosauria > Squamata > Eublepharidae > Eublepharis > Eublepharis macularius. Next base: position 6,190,841 of record NC_072790.1, on the reverse strand, counting down.
TGACAGGCCCCTGACTGGAATGACGGGCCCTGGGTGTGCCAGAAGGGCTCTGGGACTGGAATGACAGGCCCCATGCTGGAATGACGACGCCTGGGTGTGCCAGAAAGTCTCTGGGACTGGAACGACAGGCTCTGTGCTGGAATGACGGCCCCTAGGTGTGACAGAAGGGCTCAGGGACTGGAATGACAGGCCCCTGACAGGAATGACGGGCCCTGGGTGTGCCAGAAGGGCTCGGAGACTGGAATGACAGGCCCCTGACTGGAATGACGGGCCCTCGGTATGCCAGAAGGGCTCGGGGACTGGAATGACAGGCCCCTGACTGTAATGACGGCGCCTGGGTGTGCCAGAAGGGCTCGTGGACTGGATTGACAGGCCCCATGCTGGAATCACGGCCCCTGGGTGTGCTAGAAGGGCTCCGGGACTGGAATGACAGGCCCCTGCCTGGAATGACGGCCCCTGGGTGTGCCAGAAGGGCGCGGGGACTAGAATGACAGGCCCCTGTTTGGAATGACGGGCCCTGGGTGTGCCAGAAGGGCTCGGGGACTGGAATGACAGGCCCCTGACTGGAATGATGGCCCCTGGGTGGGCCAGAAGGGCTCTGGGACTGGAATGACAGGCCCCTGACTGGAATGAAGACCCCTGGGTGTGACAGATGGGCTCTGGGACTGGAATGACAGGCTCTATGCTGGAATGACGGACCCGGGGTATGACAGAAGGGCTCTGGGACTAGAATGACAGGCCCCATGCTGGAATGACGGCCCCTGGGTGAGCCAGAAGGGCTCGCGGACTGGAATGACAGGCCCCATGCTGGAATGACAGCCCCTGGGTGTGCCAGAAGGGCTTAGGGACTGGATTGACAGGCCCCATGCTGGAATGACGGCCCCTGGGTGAGCCAGAAGGGCTCGCGGACTGGAATGACAGGCCCCATGCTGGAATGACAGCCCCTGGGTGTGCCAGAAGGGCTTAGGGACTGGATTGACAGGCCCCATGCTGGAATGACGGCCCCTGGGTGTGCCAGAAGGGCTCTCGGACTGGAATGACAGGCCCCTGACTGGAATGATGGCCCCTGGGTGGGCCAGAAGGGCTCTGGGACTGGAATGACAGGCCCCTGACTGTAATGACGGCGCCTGGGTGTGCCAGAAGGGCTCGTGGACTGGATTGACAGGCCCCATGCTGGAATCACGGCCCCTGGGTGTGCTAGAAGGGCTCCGGGACTGGAATGACAGGCCCCTGCCTGGAATGACGGCCCCTGGGTGTGCCAGAAGGGCGCGGGGACTGGAATTACAGGCCCCTGACTGGAATGACGGGCCCTGGGTGTGCCAGAAGGCTCGGGACTGGAATGACAGGCCCCTGACTGGAATGATGGCCCCTGGGTGGGCCAGAAGGGCTCTGGGACTGGAAATGACAGGCCCCTGACTGGAATGAAGACCCCTGGGTGTGACAGATGGGCTCTGGGACTGGAATGACAGGCTCTATGCTGGAATGACGGACCCGGGGTATGACAGAAGGGCTCTGGGACTAGAATGACAGGCCCCATGCTGGAATGACGGCCCTGGGTGAGCCAGAAGGGCTCGCGGACTGGAATGACAGGCCCCATGCTGGAATGACGGCCCCTGGGTGTGCCAGAAGGGCTCTCGGACTGGAATGACAGGCCCCTGACTGGAATTATGGCCCCTGGGTGGCCAGAAGGGCTCGTGGACTGGATTGACAGGCCCCATGCTGGAATGACGGCCCCTGGGTGTGCCAGAAGGGGCTCGGGGACTGGAATGACAGACCCCTGACTGGAATGACAGGCCCTAGGTGTGCCAGTAGGGCTCTGGGACTGGAATGACAGGCCCCAGACTGGAATGACGACACCTGGGTGAGCCAGAAGGGCTTGGGGACTGGATTGACAGGCCCATGCTGGAATGACGGACCCTGGGTGTGACAGAAGGGCTCTGGGACTGGAATGACAGGCCCCTGACTGGAATGACGGGCCCTGGGTGTGCCAGAAGGGCTCGTGGACTGAATGACAGGCCCCTGACTGAATGACGGGCCCTGGGTGTGCCAGAAGGGCTCTGGGACTGGAATGACAGGCCCCATGCTGGAATGACGACGCCTGGGTGTGCCAGAAAGTCTCTGGGACTGGAACGACAGGCTCTGTGCTGGAATGACGGCCCCTAGGTGTGACAGAAGGGCTCAGGACTGGAATGACAGGCCCCTGACAGGAATGACGGGCCCTGGGTGTGCCAGAAGGGCTCGGAGACTGGAATGACAGGCCCCTGACTGGAATGACGGTCCCTCGGTGTGCCAGAAGGGCTCGGGGACTGGAAAGACAGGCCCCTGACTGTAATGACGGCGCCTGGGTGTGCCAGAAGGGCTCGTGGACTGGATTGACAGGCCCCATGCTGGAATCACGGCCCTGGGTGTGCTAGAAGGGCTCCGGGACTGGAATGACAGGCCCCTGCCTGGAATGACGGCCCCTGGGTGTGCCAGAAGGGCGCAGGGACTAGAATGACAGGCCCTGTTTGGAATGACGGGCCCTGGGTGTGCCAGAAGGGCTCGGGGACTGGAATGACAGGCCCCTGACTGGAATGATGGCCCCTGGGTGGGCCAGAAGGGCTCTGGACTGGAATGACAGGCCCCTGACTGGAATGAAGACCCCTGGGTGTGACAGATGGGCTCTGGGACTGGAATGACAGGCTCTATGCTGGAATGACGGACCCGGGGTATGACAGAAGGGCTCTGGGACTAGAATGACAGGCCCCATGCTGGAATGACGGCCCCTGGGTGAGCCAGAAGGGCTCGCGGACTGGAATGACAGGGCCCCATGCTGAATGACAGCCCCTGGGTGTGCCAGAAGGGCTTAGGGACTGGATTGACAGGCCCCATGCTGGAATGACGGCCCCTGGGTGTGCCAGAAGGGCTCTCGGACTGGAATGACAGGCCCCTGACTGGAATTATGGCCCCTGGGTGGGCCAGAAGGGCTCGTGGACTGGATTGACAGGCCCCATGCTGGAATGACGGCCCCTGGGTGTGCTAGAAGGTCTCCGGGACTGGAATGACAGGCCCCTGACTGGAATGACGGGCCCTCGGTGTGCCAGAAGGGCTCGGGACTGGAATGACAGGCCCCTGACTGTAATGACTGCGCCTGGGTGTGCCAGAAGGGCTCGTGGACTGGATTGACAGGCCCCATGCTGGAATCACGGCCCCTGGGTGTGCTAGAAGGGCTCCGGGACTGGAATGACAGGCCCCTGCCTGGAATGACGGCCCCTGGGTGTGCCAGAAGGGCGCGGGGACTGGAATTACAGGCCCCTGACTGGAATGACGGGCCCTGGGTGTGCCAGAAGGGCTCGGGGACTGGAATGACAGGCCCCTGACTGGAATGATGGCCCCTGGGTGGGCCAGAAGGGCTCTGGGACTGGAATGACAGGCCCCTGACTGGAAATGAAGACCCCTGGGTGTGACAGATGGCTCTGGGACTGGAATGACAGGCTCTATGCTGGAATGACGGACCCGGGGTATGACAGAAGGGCTCTGGGACTAGAATGACAGGCCCCATGCTGGAATGACGGCCCCTGGGTGAGCCAGAAGGGCTCGCGGACTGGAATGACAGGCCCCATGCTGGAATGACAGCCCCTGGGTGTGCCAGAAGGGCTTAGGGACTGGATTGACAGGCCCCATGCTGGAATGACGGCCCCTGGGTGTGCCAGAAGGGCTCTCGGACTGGAATGACAGGCCCCTGACTGGAATTATGGCCCCTGGGTGGGCCAGAAGGACTCGTGGACTGGATTGACAGGCCCCATGCTGGAATGACGGCCCCTGGGTGTGCCAGAAGGGCTCGGGGACTGGAATGACAGACCCCTGACTGGAATGACAGGCCCTAGGTGTGCCAGTAGGGCTCTGGGACTGGAATGACAGGCCCCAGACTGGAATGACGACACCTGGGTGTGCCAGAAGGGCTTGGGGACTGGATTGACAGGCCCCATGCTGGAATGACGGACCCTGGGTGTGACAGAAGGGCTCTGGGACTGGAATGACAGGCCCCTGACTGGAATGACGGCCCCTGGGTGTGCCAGAAGGGCTCGTGGACTGGAATGACAGGCCCCTGACTGGAATGACGGGCCCTGGGTGTGCCAGAAGGGCTCTGGGACTGGAATGACAGGCCCCATGCTGGAATGACGACGCCTGGGTGTGCCAGAAAGTCTCTGGGACTGGAACGACAGGCTCTGTGCTGGAATGACGGCCCCTAGGTGTGACAGAAGGGCTCAGGGACTGGAATGACAGGCCCCTGACAGGAATGACGGGCCCTGGGTGTGCCAGAAGGGCTCGGAGACTGGAATGACAGGCCCCTGACTGGAATGACGGGCCCTCGGTGTGCCAGAAGGGCTCGGGGGACTGGAATGACAGGCCCCTGACTGTAATGACGGCGCCTGGGTGTGCCAGAAGGGCTCGTGGACTGGATTGACAGGCCCCATGCTGGAATCACGGCCCCTGGGTGTGCTAGAAGGGCTCCGGGACTGGAATGACAGGCCCCTGCCTGGAATGACGGCCCCTGGGTGTGCCAGAAGGGCGCGGGGGACTAGAATGACAGGCCCCTGTTTGGAATGACGGGCCCTGGGTGTGCCAGAAGGGCTCGGGGACTGGAATGACAGGCCCCTGACTGGAATGATGGCCCCTGGGTGGGCCAGAAGGGCTCTGGGACTGGAATGACAGGCCCCTGACTGGAATGACGGGCCCTGGGTGTGACAGAAGGGCTCGCGGACTGGAATGACAGGCCCCATGCTGGAATGACGGACCCGGGGTATGACAGAAGGGCTCTGGGACTAGAATGACAGGCCCCATGCTGGAATGACGGCCCCTGGGTGAGCCAGAAGGGCTCGCGGACTGGAATGACAGGCCCCATGCTGGAATGACAGCCCCTGGGTGTGCCAGAAGGGCTTAGGGACTGGATTGACAGGCCCCATGCTGGAATGACGGCCCCTGGGTGTGCCAGAAGGGCTCTCGGACTGGAATGACAGGCCCCTGACTGGAATTATGGCCCCTGGGTGGGCCAGAAGGGCTCGGGGACTGGATTGACAGGCCCCATGCTGGAATGACGGCCCCTGGGTGTGCTAGAAGGGCTCCGGGACTGGAATGACAGGCCCCTGACTGGAATGACGGGCCCCTCGGTGTGCCAGAAGGGCTCGGGGACTGGAATGACAGGCCCCTGACTGTAATGACGGCGCCTGGGTGTGCCAGAAGGGCTCGTGGACTGGATTGACAGGCCCCATGCTGGAATCACGGCCCCTGGGTGTGCTAGAAGGGCTCCGGGACTGGAATGACAGGCCCCTGCCTGGAATGCCGGCCCCTGGGTGTGCCAGAAGGGCGCGGGGACTGGAATTACAGGCCCCTGACTGGAATGACGGGCCCTGGGTGTGCCAGAAGGGCTCGGGGACTGGAATGACAGGCCCCTGACTGGAATGATGGCCCCTGGGTGGGCCAGAAGGGCTCTGGGACTGGAATGACAGGCCCCTGACTGGAATGAAGACCCCTGGGTGTGACAGATGGGCTCTGGGACTGGAATGACAGGCTCTATGCTGGAATGACGGACCCGGGGTATGACAGAAGGGCTCTGGGACTAGAATGACAGGCCCCATGCTGGAATGACGGCCCCTGGGTGAGCCAGAAGGGCTCGCGGACTGGAATGACAGGCCCCATGCTGGAATGACAGCCCCTGGGTGTGCCAGAAGGGCTTAGGGACTGGATTGACAGGCCCCATGCTGGAATGACGGCCCCTGGGTGTGCCAGAAGGGCTCTCGGACTGGAATGACAGGCCCCTGACTGGAATTATGGCCCCTGGGTGGGCCAGAAGGGCTCGTGGACTGGATTGACAGGTAGGGGTGTGCAAGCCAAAAATTTTCGGCAATAGCCGAAAGTAGAAAGCCGAAAGAAGATTCTCTATCGTTTAAAGCCGAAAGCCGAAACAAGAATCTCTTTCGGCTTTCGACTTTCGGGATTATTTCGGCATTATTTCGGCATTCTTTCGGCTTTTTTCTATGGGAAAATGCCTCCGTCTTCCAGGACGCCTGGAGGAGGCATTTTCCCACCTAATAAGCCCAAAATTGGAGGGGACCTTCCTCTAACCCTTCTCTAACAACCACCCAAGTTTCAGACAGATTGGACTTTGGGGGGCCATGTTATGGCCCCCCAAAGCAGGTCCCCCCATCCTCCCATAAGAAAGCGAAGGAGCAGCATATTGTTAGCATGCTGCTGCTCATCTTTCTTCATTATTTCCTTAGGGGAAAAAATGAAGAGGCAGGCTTCCTTTGCCAGGGGTGGCATTTTGCATGCAAAATGCCCCCTCACCCTCAGGGGCCCTTCTCCCACCCCTCCTCCCACCCCCCACCAAGGCTCAGCCTGATCCCACTTGGGGGGGCCATTTCATGGCCTCCCCAAGTAGGTGCTCTAATCTCTACCACTGACAGCTGGGGGAGGCATGTGTTGCCAGGGGTGGCATTTTGCATGCAAAATGCCCCCCAACCCTCTGGGGCCTTTCTCCCACCCCTCCTCCCACCCCCCACCAAGGCTCAGCCTGCTCCCACTTGGGGGGGCATTTCATGGCCTCCCCAAGTAGGTGCTCTGCTCTCATCTCTACCACTGACAGCTGGGGGAGGCTTGTCTTGCCAGGGGTGGCATTTTGCATGCAAAATGCCCCCCAGCCCTCTGGCGCCCTTCTCCCACCCTTCCTCCCACCCCCCACCAAGGCTCAGACTGCTCCCACTTGGGGGGGGGCATTTAATGGCCTCCCCAAGTAGGTCCTCTCAGCCCCTAAAGTCCACCCCTTACAGCCCCACACAAACCCAATTCCCCCCAGCTGCCACACACAGACCCAAATCCCCACATTAGCCCCTCACAGACCCAAATCCACCCCCACCTGCCCCACACCCATAACCCCAGGAACAGGCTGGCAAAGGCCAGCCCTCTCCCTTTGTTCCCTATGCTGGGAACTTCTAAACTCTCTTTCCCTGGGCAATTCTGCACAGCCCAGGGGTGCCACAATGGTGGGCACACTTCTGAGTGCCAGCTGGTCCCTGTGAAAGAGCACCTGAACCACAGACACCCTCCCTCAAATTCCCCCACCACCTACAGAGATGGCTGGCCAGCCAGCCCCATTGTTCCCTATGATGGGAACCAACTGCACAACAAAGAATAAAACAAGAACAACACAAAATAAAGTTTTTAAAAAATTATATTCTCCCTTCCAAAGTACAAGTAGGCAAAGCATTATGACACATTACACCAGCAGTCCCCCACACAGAAAAATTAAAACAAAACTCACTTAACATCAGAGAATCACAAAACACGATTCCTGTCAAAAACACTTTATTTCTTGAACAGCTTTAGGTTACACAGCAGGGGGGAACACCAAAGGGCATGGCAGCACTATCTTACACAAAAATAACACAACTCACTTAACATCAGAGAATCACAAAAGCACAATTCCTGTCAAAAACACTTTATTTCTTGAACAGCTTTAGGTTACACAGCAGGGGGGAACACCAAAGGGCATGGCAGCACTATCTTACACAAAAATAACACAACTCACTTAACATCAGAGAATCACAAAAGCACAATTCCTGTCAAAAACACTTTATTTCTTGAACAGCTTTAGGCTACACAGCAGGGGGGGAACACCAAAGGGCATGGAAGCAGTATCTTACACAAAAATAACACAACTCACTTCACATTAAAGAATAACCCCAAAAATTGCTGTCAAAAGCACTTTATTTCTGTAACTGCTTTAGGTTACACAGTAGGAAGGCACCACAGAGAAGGAAAGCAGTGTACTACACAAAAATAACACAACTCACTTCACATCAGAGAATCACACAAACACAATTGCTGTCAAAAACGGTGAAGTGGGTTGTATTATTTTTTGTAGTACATTGCTATCATGCCCTGTTGTGCCCTCCTACTGTGTAACCTAAAGCTGTTCAAGAAATAAAGTGTTTTTGCCAGGAATTGTGTTTTTGTGATTCTCTGATGTTAAGTGAGTTGTGTTATTTTTGTGTAAGATAGTGCTGCCATGCCCTTTGGTGTTCCCCCCTGCTGTGTAACCTAAAGCTGTTCAAGAAATAAAGTGTTTTTGACAGGAATTGTGCTTTGTGATTCTCTGATGTTAAGTGAGTTTTGTTTTAATTTTTCTGTGTGGGGGACTGCTGGTGTAATGTGTCATAATGCTTTGCCTACTTGTACTTTGGAAGGGAGAAAAAAAATTTAAAACTTTATTTTGTGTTGTTCTTGTTTTATTCTTTGTTGTGCAGTTGGTTCCCATCATAGGGAACAATGGGGCTGGCTGGCCAGCCATCTCTGTAGGCGGTGGGGGAATTTGAGGGAGGGTGTCTGTGGTTCAGGTGCTCTTTCACAGGGACCAGCTGGCACTCAGAAGTGTGCCCACCATTGTGGCACCCCTGGGCTGTGCAGAATTGCCCAGGGAAAGAGAGTTTAGAAGTTCCCAGCATAGGGAACAAAGGGAGAGGGCTGGCCTTTGCCAGCCTGTTCCTGGGGTTATGGGTGTGGGGCAGGTGGGGGTGGATTTGGGTCTGTGAGGGGCTAATGTGGGGATTTGGGTCTGTGTGTGGCAGCTGGGGGGGAATTGGGTTTGTGTGGGGCTGTAAGGGGTGGACTTTAGGGGCTGAGAGGACCTACTTGGGGAGGCCATGAAATGCCCCCCCTAAGTGGGAGCAGGCTGAGCCTTGGTGGGGGGTGGGAGGAAGGGTGGGAGAAGGGCCCCAGAGGGCTGGGGGGCATTTTGCATGCAAAATGCCACCCCTGGCAAGACAAGCCTTCCCCAGCTGTCAGTGGTAGAGAAAAGAGCACCTACTTGGGGAGGCCATGAAATGGCCCCCCCAAGTGGGAGCAGGCTGAGCCTGGGTGGGGGGTGGGGGAAGGGTGGGAGAAGGGCCCCTGAGGGCTTGGGGGCATTTTGCATGCAAAATGCCACCCCTGGCAACACAAGCCTCCCCCAGCTGTCAGTGGTAGAGATTAGAGCACCTACTTGGGGAGGCCATGAAATGGCCTCCCCAAGTGGGAGCAGGCTGAGCCTTGGTGGGGGGTGGGAGGAGGGGTGGGAGAAGGGCCCCTGAGGGTGAGGGGGCATTTTGCATGCAAAATGCCACCCCTGGCAAAGGAAGCCTGCCTCTTCATTTTTTCCCCATAGGAAATAATGAAGAAAGATGAGCAGCAGCATGCTAACAATATGCTGCTCCTTCGCTTTCTTATGGGAGGATGGGGGGACCTGCTTTGGGGGGCCATAACATGGCCCCCCAAAGTCCAATCTGTCTGAAACTTGGGTGGTTGTTAGAGAAGGGTTAGAGGAAGTTCCCCACCAATTTTGGGCTTATTCGGTGGGAAAATGCCTCCCCCAGACGTCCGGGAAGACGGAGGCATTTTCCCATTGAAAAGCCGAAAGAAAGCCGAAAGAATCCCGAAACGTTTCGGCTTTTTTCTTTCGGCTACCCGAAACGTTTCGGCATTCCCCGAAACGTTTCGGCATTCCCCTAAAGAAGCCGAAACCCTTTTGTTTCGGCATTCTTTCGGCATTCTGAATGCCGAAACGCACATCCCTATTGACAGGCCCCATGCTGGAATGACGGCCCCTGGGTGTGCCAGAAGGGCTCGGGGACTGGAATGACAGACCCCTGACTGGAATGACAGGCCCTAGGTGTGCCAGTAGGGCTCTGGGACTGGAATGACAGGCCCCAGACTGGAATGACGACACCTGGGTGTGCCAGAAGGGCTTGGGGACTGGATTGACAGGCCCCATGCTGGAATGACGGACCCTGGGTGTGACAGAAGGGCTCTGGGACTGGAATGACAGGCCCCTGACTGGAATGACGGCCCCTGGGTGTGCCAGAAGGGCTCGTGGACTGGAATGACAGGCCCCTGACTGGAATGACGGGCCCTGGGTGTGCCAGAAGGGCTCTGGGACTGGAATGACAGGCCCCATGCTGGAATGACGACGCCTGGGTGTGCCAGAAAGTCTCTGGGACTGGAACGACAGGCTCTGTGCTGGAATGACGGCCCCTAGGTGTGACAGAAGGGCTCAGGGACTGGAATGACAGGCCCCTGACAGGAATGACGGGCCCTGGGTGTGCCAGAAGGGCTCGGAGACTGGAATGACAGGCCCCTGACTGGAATGACGGGCCCTCGGTGTGCCAGAAGGGCTCGGGGACTGGAATGACAGGCCCCTGACTGTAATGACGGCGCCTGGGTGTGCCAGAAGGGCTCGTGGACTGGATTGACAGTCCCCATGCTGGAATCACGGCCCCTGGGTGTGCTAGAAGGGCTCCGGGACTGGAATGACAGGCCCCTGCCTGGAATGACGGCCCCTGGGTGTGCCAGAAGGGCGCGGGGACTAGAATGACAGGCCCCTGTTTGGAATGACGGGCCCTGGGTGTGCCAGAAGGGCTCGGGGACTGGAATGACAGGCCCCTGACTGGAATGATGGCCCCTGGGTGGGCCAGAAGGGCTCTGGGACTGGAATGACAGGCCCCTGACTGGAATGAAGACCCCTGGGTGTGACAGATGGGCTCTGGGACTGGAATGACAGGCTCTATGCTGGAATGACGGACCCGGGGTATGACAGAAGGGCTCTGGGACTAGAATGACAGGCCCCATGCTGGAATGACGGCCCCTGGGTGAGCCAGAAGGGCTCGCGGACTGGAATGACAGGCCCCATGCTGGAATGACAGCCCCTGGGTGTGCCAGAAGGGCTTAGGGACTGGATTGACAGGCCCCATGCTGGAATGACGGCCCCTGGGTGTGCCAGAAGGGCTCTCGGACTGGAATGACAGGCCCCTGACTGTAATGACGGCGCCTGGGTGTGCCAGAAGGGCTCGTGGACTGGATTGACAGGCCCCATGCTGGAATCACGGCCCCTGGGTGTGCTAGAAGGGCTCCGGGACTGGAATGACAGGCCCCTGCCTGGAATGACGGCCCCTGGGTGTGCCAGAAGGGCGCGGGGACTGGAATTACAGGCCCCTGACTGGAATGACGGGCCCTGGGTGTGCCAGAAGGGCTCGGGGACTGGAATGACAGGCCCCTGACTGGAATGATGGCCCCTGGGTGGGCCAGAAGGGCTCTGGGACTGGAATGACAGGCCCCTGACTGGAATGAAGACCCCTGGGTGTGACAGATGGGCTCTGGGACTGGAATGACAGGCTCTATGCTGGAATGACGGACCCGGGGTATGACAGAAGGGCTCTGGGACTAGAATGACAGGCCCCATGCTGGAATGACGGCCCCTGGGTGAGCCAGAAGGGCTCGCGGACTGGAATGACAGGCCCCATGCTGGAATGACAGCCCCTGGGTGTGCCAGAAGGGCTTAGGGACTGGATTGACAGGCCCCATGCTGGAATGACGGCCCCTGGGTGTGCCAGAAGGGCTCTCGGACTGGAATGACAGGCCCCTGACTGGAATTATGGCCCCTGGGTGGGCCAGAAGGGCTCGTGGACTGGATTGACAGGCCCCATGCTGGAATGCCGGCCCCTGGGTGTGCCAGAAGGGCTCGGGGACTGGAATGACAGACCCCTGACTGGAATGACAGGCCCTAGGTGTGCCAGTAGGGCTCTGGGACTGGAATGACAGGCCCCAGACTGGAATGACGACACCTGGGTGTGCCAGAAGGGCTTGGGGACTGGATTGACAGGCCCCATGCTGGAATGACGGACCCTGGGTGTGACAGAAGGGCTCTGGGACTGGAATGACAGGCCCCTGACTGGAATGACGGCCCCTGGGTGTGCCAGAAGGGCTCGTGGACTGGAATGACAGGCCCCTGACTGGAATGACGGGCCCTGGGTGTGCCAGAAGGGCTCTGGGACTGGAATGACAGGCCCCATGCTGGAATGACGACGCCTGGGTGTGCCAGAAAGTCTCTGGGACTGGAACGACAGGCTCTGTGCTGGAATGACGGCCCCTAGGTGTGACAGAAGGGCTCAGGGACTGGAATGACAGGCCCCTGACTGGAATGACGGCCCCTGGGTGTGCCAGAAGGGCTCTGGGACTGGAATGACAGGCCCCTGACTGGAATGAAGGGCCCTGGGTGTGCCAGAAGTGCTCGGGGACTGGAATGACAGGCCCCTGACTGTAATGACGGCACCTGGGTGTGCCAGAAGACTGGAATGACTGACGGAATAACCGCCTGTAATTAGTGCTGCCAAGTGACCCACCTTGCCCAACAACAAAAACACTGGAGCCAAGACGTTGTGATGAAGTGCAGATGGTGTATTATACAAGTCCATATATTACAGGTGCAAAAGTGCTCAGCATACATACAGAGAGAGCAAAACCAGAGTCCAGTCCTTAGGTCAGTTACCAGAGTTATCCAAGATTGTTCTGAGCGACAAAGGTTTGCACCAGGCACCAAGCTGAGCAGATCAGCAATGCACAAACCTTTGGCTGGACTTTTAAGTGTCCACTAGCCTATAGGGTGAGTTGGAGTCAGCCAACCAGCACACGGCTGATGCAATCTTGCCGCAATCCCAGCTTAATTGATCAGGTGTGAACTGTCAGAGAAATTGCTGACTCACCCTATGCTCTATGTTAAAGGGCACAACAGCCTTTACACATGTGCAAGTGAGTTTATATTCTGACACTCCTGCTAAACTCCTTGCCACATGTCACATATCATTTATATATATTATACACAGCTGACCTTACATATTTACACCATCAAACAACCGTTCAGTGAATATGTTATGTTTTATCACATCCAACCCTTTGGTAAACATGTCAGCTATGTTTTGTTCAGTGTTGCTGTATTGCAGGTCCACCAACCCTTTGTCAACAGCTGCTTTTACGTTTTGATACCTGATCCCTATGTGCTTGGAGCGACTTTTAAAGTTCTGCTCCCTAGCTAACTGAATAGCAGCCGTGTTGTCACAGTGTATAATGACCTTGTTTTGGGCTATACCAAAATCATGGCATAGCGAAGTAAACCACTCCACTTCTGTGACACAGGAACTTAAAGCACCAAATTCTGCTTCTGCAGAACTTAGGGATACAAACGTTTGTTTTACTGCCTTCCACTGAACCAGGGCACCACCCAAATAAATAGCTATACCAGTGGTGGATTTCCTTTGCTCCCTGTCCCCCCAACTGGAGTCCGAAAAAGCGAACAGGTTTGTATGGCTGGCTGCCAGAGTTAGTTTCCTGTTGCTAGTGCCCTTGAGAAACCTCAAGACTCGTTTGGCTGCCACCCAGTCAGATTGCCTAGGACTGGCATTTTTCTGACAAAGACGGTGTACAGCGTACGCGATATCAGGCCGAACCCAGGAGGACAGATATAGGAGAGATCCCACCAGTGATTGATATAATGTTGTGTGAGGAAAAAGCTCACCTTCTTCATCACAGCTATTTGTAATTATGGGAGTGTTAACTGGCTTGGCTTCTGCCATGCCAAATTTGTCCAGGAGCTGCAGGATTTTTCCCTCTTGGGACAAAACATAGGTTCCATTTGAGTGCCTGGTCACTTCTACCCCTAGGTAGTGTCTTAAGGGGCCCAGGTACTTTAGTTGGAACCTTTCCTGCAGCTTGCCCTGGAACCATGTTAGGTGCTCCTCATGCTCTGTTATGAGACATAGATCATCTACATAAACCAGTAAATGCACCCATTTACCTGCCCTTTGTAAGGTATACAGACATGAGTCAGCGTTGCTCTGCTTAAAACCCAGAGCTTTTAATGCCTGATCCAGGCATTGGTTCCATTGCCGGGCACTCTGTTTCAGCCCATACAAAGCCTTGTGCAGTTTTAAATGCATACCTTTTTCTCCCATGGGGAAACCTGGGATTTGATCCAGGTATAGACTTTCCTCAAGGTCTGCATTGAGGTAGGCAGTTTTTACATCAAAATGGAAAGCTTTCCACCCTTTGAAACCTGCTACAGCCAATGCAGTCCTAAAAGTCTCGGTTTTTACTCTTGGTGAAAAAACTTGGTCGTAGTGTATCTGATTTACCTGTGAGAATCCCCTAGCGACCAGTCTTGCTTTGTATTTTATAGAACCATCCTCCAGTGGTTTCTTTTTAAAAATCCACCGGCACCCAATTACCTTTTCACCCTTGGGTAGCCACCTTGGTGACACAACCTTATGGGTAATGAGGGACTGGTATTCTTCTTGCTTAGCAGCCTTCCAGCCCTCTTGCTCTTTTTGTGGCAGTTGTTGAACCTGCCAAAAATCCTCTGGCTCAGAGGTGTAAACATAATTTATGGCCTGTGAATAGCCCAGCCGGTCTGGCGGCACACCTTTGTTTTCCCTCTGTGACCTCCTCGGCACAGCCTGCATTTGAGCAGGGCTGGAGGAGGGAGAGGAACTGTTTGCTTCTGCAGGAGGGGGAGATCGGCTGACAGCCGACTCACCCTCCTCTTGCTTCACAGCATGCCGTTTCTTGGGGCTGGGAGTTTTTGGAGTGATGACGTTCTCCTCCTGCTGTGGAGGGGCCAGAGGCAATAGCAATTGTGAGTGGTTGCTATCACCTAGCCTCTTCCAGCGAGAATTTTCCTTAAACCCCGCGGACTGGCTGAAGATCACCTCATTTCTATCACCCAGGAACCTGTAGGCTTTTGAACCTGACTGATAGCCAAGAAAAACCAGCTCCCTGGCTTTCTTGGACAGGGTCCGTCTCTTACCCAAAGGGACGGTTTACAAAGGCTTTACTCCCAAAGACCCTGAGGTGATTTATGTTGGGGTACTTCTTATACAGGGCATGGTATGGAATGTCCTGTATGGAAGAAGTCCAAGTCCTGTTGGCCAAATAGCAGGCAACCTTCATGGCTTCAGCCCAGAAGTGTTTCTTCAGACCGCTATCAGCCAAAAGGGCTTCCATTTTAGTTTTGAGGGTCTGTATCCACCTCTCAGCCACACCATTCTCCTGAGGAGACATAGTGTTGGCAAGCCTCTGTTCAACCCCTTGCTTTTGCAACCATGCCTTTAATTGGTTTGAACAGAACTCGCCCCCCCTATCTGACTGGATAGATACCACAGCAGTGTCCAGCTGTCTCTGAACTCTGCTCATCCAGTACTTGAGTGTACTAAAAACCTCTGACTTATGTTTCATGGGATACACCCAACAAAACCTTGTACAGTCATCCACTATTACAAGCACATATTGGTTCTTAGACACACTTTGAGGAAAGGGGCCAGCCACATCCATATGAACCAGCTGAAGAGGCTTGGCTGACTGCCTCTGGCTGTGTTTGGCTACTGGGGCTGCCTTGCTTTTTACTTCCTTGCAGATATTGCAGTCTAGAAAAGCATTGCAAGGCTTCACCTTTACCCCTAGCAGTCCCAAAGTTTCTCCAAGCCCCAAAAGAAGCATGCCCAAACCTGCGATGGAGAAAGTGTATACACCCATCGTGGTAAGGGCGGTTACTCACATGGCTAATGGTGGGAGAGTTCTTAATCATGTAAACATTGTTAGTTCGTGGTCCAGACAGCAGCTCCACTCCGTCCCTGGAAATTGCACACTCTCCGTTAGCAAAGCAAACAGCAAAGCCTGCTTTGTCAAGGTCAGCCACAGAGAGTAAGTTATTTTGCAGGGATGGGACACAAAGCACCCCCTCCAGGGAGTGCTTCAATGCAGGAAACAAATCTCCCCTTGACAGACCGTTGAAGCAGCTTTGCCGTCTGCAAGGGAGACATGGCTGAGCCTGGGCTCTGTTTCAGTGACCAACAAGTCACGCTCACAACAAAAAGATTGTGTAGCGCCCGAATCGACTAGCCAGATACTCCCACCAGACACAGAGGGTCCAGCAGACACCAGTGCTGTTTGAGTACGCTGGGTCACACCACTGCCTGCGACTCCTGCTGACTTCTGCTGCTTTTTCTTCCTCCGGCTGGATGGGCAGGCGTTCTTTAGATGCTGTGTAGAACCACAGGCAAAGCAATGACGGACACGCAGTGCAGTTTCCTCGCTGGAAGCTTTCTCCGGCAGGTGCTGGGACACTCCTCCGCATTGTTTGTTGATTGCAGAGCTCTTGAAGGTCGTAGCAGTTTTCGCTTCTTGCTGCCTTGATTCCTCCTCAAGCAGCAACCCAGAGACGAGGCCCATCGTTAAACTGTCCACGTCTCTTGCCTCCAAGGCTGTAATGAGGCTATCAAACCTGGCATCCAGAGAGCTGAGCAGGGCGAAGACTTTGTCCTGTTCAGGCAGGATTGTTCCTCTCTGAGCCAGCTGTTGGAAAAAGCCCTCCATCCGAGTCAAGTGAAAAGACATCGACTCCCCCGGCTGTAGATAGCACCGGTAAAGCCTTCTTGTCAGAGTAATGAGTGAGCCCGCTCCTTGCCTCACATGTAGCCTTTTCAAAGCGTCCCATGCAGCTTTGGCAGAAGCAGCACCCATCACATGGACAAGCTGAGTCTTATCCACACTCAAAACGATGGTGGCCAGGGCTTTTTCAATGTTAGTCTGATCTGCAGGCGTGGGAGCAGCGGGAGGGTTGCTTACAGCAGTCCACAGCCCTTCCCTTTTTAGATAATGTTCCATCCATACTGCCCACGTAAAATAGTTATCGGCTCCCAGCCTTTCAGCCGGCATGAGAGCCATTTGTGCCATGGTTGTTATCTTGCACTCTGCAGGACTCCCACGCACTCACCGCACTCACAGCTGCCTTAACGGGTCCAAGGCACCGGCTTGTAACCAGTCAGTGTCTGTTCCAACCCTTGAGCTGCCACACAACGATCCAAACGACGCTCCAGCAAACCAACAGGTTCAGTTGCAGGCGGCAGGTACACTGGCGCAGCGGAAGCGTGCTGGGCCCAGAACCCTGACGGAATAACCGCCTGTAATTAGTGCTGCCAAGTGACCCACCTTGCCCAACAACAAAAACACTGGAGCCAAGACGTTGTGATGAAGTGCAGATGGTGTATTATACAAGTCCATATATTACAGGTGCAAAAGTGCTCAGCATACATACAGAGAGAGCAAAACCAGAGTCCAGTCCTTAGGTCAGTTACCAGAGTTATCCAAGATTGTTCTGAGCGACAAAGGTTTGCACCAGCACCAAGCTGAGCAGATCAGCAATGCACAAACCTTTGGCTGGACTTTTAAGTGTCCACTAGCCTATAGGGTGAGTTGGAGTCAGCCAACCAGCACACGGCTGATGCAATCTTGCCGCAATCCCAGCTTAATTGATCAGGTGTGAACTGTCAGAGAAATTGCTGACTCACCCTATGCTCTATGTTAAAGGGCACACAGCCTTTACACATGTGCAAGTGAGTTTATATTCTGACAATGACAGGCCCCTGACTGGAATTATGGCCCCTGGGTGGGCCAGAAGGGCTCGGCACTGGATTGACAGGCCCCATGCTGGAATGACCGCCCCTGGGTGTGCCAGAAGGGCTCGGGGACTGGAATGACAGGCCCCTGACTGGAATGACGGGCCCTCGGTGTGCGAGTAGGGCTCTGGGACTGGAATGACAGGCCCCAGACTGGAATGTCGACACCTGGGTGTGCCAGAAGGCTTGGGGACTGGATTGACAGGCCCCATGCTGGAATAACGGACCCTGGGTGTGACAGAAGGGCTCTGGGACTGGAATGACAGGCCCCTGACTGGAATGACGGCCCCTGGGTGTGCCAGAAGGGCTCGTGGACTGGAATGACAGGCCCCTGACTGGAATGACGGGCCTGGGTGTGCCAGAAGGGCTCTGGGACTGGAATGACAGGCCCCATGCTGGAATGACGACGCCTGGGTGTGCCAGAAAGTCTCTGGGACTGGAACGACAGGCTCTGTGCTGGAATGACGGCCCCTAGGTGTGACAGAAGGGCTCAGGGACTGGAATGACAGGCCCCTGACTGTAATGATGGCGCCTGGGTGTGCCAGAAGGGCTCGTGGACTGGAATGACAGGCCCCATGCTGGAATCACGGCCCCTGGGTGTGCCAGAAGGGCTCCGGGACTGGAATGACAGGCCCCTGCCTGGAATGACGGCCCCTGGGTGTGCCAGAAGGGCGCGGGGACTGGAATTACAGGCCCCTGACTGGAATGACGGGCCCTGGGTGTGCCAGAAGGGCTCGGGGACTGGAATGACAGGCCCCTGACTGGAATGAAGGCCCCTGGGTGGGCCAGAAGGGCTCTGGGACTGGAACGACAGGGCCCTGACTGGAATGAAGACCCCTGGGTGTGACAGATGGGCTCTGGGACTGGAATGACAGGCTCTATGCTGGAATGACGGACCCTGGGTGTGACAGAAGGGCTCTGGGACTAGAATGACAGGCCCCATGCTGGAATGACGGCCCCTGGGTGTGCCAGAAGGGCTCGCGGACTGGAATGACAGGCCCCAGACTGGAATGACGGCCCCTGGGTGTGCCAGAAGGGCTTGGGGACTGGATTGACAGGCCCCATGCTGGAATGACGGCCCCTGGGTGTGCCAGAAGGGCTCTCGGACTGGAATGACAGGCCCCAGACTGGAATGACGGGCCCTGGGTGTGCCAGAAGGGCTTGGGGACTGGATTGACAGGCTCCACGCTGGAATGACGGCCCCTGGGTGTGCCAGAAGGGCTCTGGGACTGGAACGACAGGCTCTGTGCTGGAATGACGGCCCCTGGGTGTGCCAGAAGGGCTCTGGGACTGAAATGACAGGCCCCTGACTGGAATTATGGCCACTGGGTGTGCCAGAAGGGCTCGGGAACTGGAATGACAGGCCCCTGAGTGGAATGACCTGCCCTCGGTGTGCCAAAAGGGCTTGGGGACTGGATTGACAGTCCCCATGCTGGAATGACGGACCCTGGGTGTGCCAGAAGGGCTCTGGGACTGGAATGACAGGCCGCTGACTGGAATGAAAGGCCCTGGGTGTGCCAGAAGGGCACTCGGACTGGAATGACAGGCCCCATGCTGGAATGACGGCCCCTGGGTGTGCCAGAAGGGCTCGGGAAGTGGAATGACAGGCCCCAGACTGGAATGACGGCCCCTGGGTGTGCCAAAAGGGTTTGGGGACTGGATTGACAGGCCCCATGCTGGAATGACGGCCCTTGGGTGTGCCAGAAGGGCTCTGGGACTGGAATGACAGGCCCCTGACTGGAATGACGGCCCCTGGGTGTGCCAGAAGGGCTCTGGGACTGGAATGACAGGCCCCTGACTGGAATGAAGGGCCCTGGGTTTGCCAGAAGTGCTCGGGGACTGGAATGACAGGCCCCTGACTGTAATGACGGCGCCTGGGTGTGCCAGAAGGGCTCGTGGACTGGATTGACAGGCCCCATGCTGGAATCACGGCCCCTGGGTGTGCTAGAAGGGCTCCGGGACTGGATGACAGGCCCCTGCCTGGAATGACGGCCCCTGGGTGTGCCAGAAGGGCGCGGAGACTAGAATGACAGGCCCCTGTTTGGAATGACGGGCCCTGGGTGTGCCAGAAGGGCTCGAGGACTGGAATTACAGGCCCCTGACTGGAATGACGGGCCCTGGGTGTGCCAGAAGGGCTCGGGGACTGGAATGACAGGCCCCTGACTGGAATGATGGCCCCTGGGTGGGCCAGAAGGGCTCTGGGACTGGAATGACAGGCCCCTGACTGGAATGAAGACCCCTGGTGTGACAGATGGGCTCTGGGACTGGAATGACAGGCTCTATGCTGGAATGACGGACCCGGGGTATGACAGAAGGGCTCTGGGACTAGAATGACAGGCCCCATGCTGGAATGACGGCCGTGGGTGTGCCAGAAGGGCTCGCGGACTGGAATGACAGGCCCCAGACTGGAATGACGGCCCCTGGGTGTGCCAGAAGGGCTTAGGGACAGGATTGACAGGCCCCATGCTGGAATGACGGCCCCTGGGTGTGCCAGAAGGGCTCTCGGACTGGAATGACAGGCCCCTGACTGGAATTATGGCCCCTGGGTGGGCCAGAAGGGCTCGTGGACTGGATTGACAGGCCCCATGCTGGAATGACGGCCCCTGGGTGTGCCAGAAGGGCTCGGGGACTGGAATGACAGACCCCTGACTGGAATGACAGGCCCTCGGTGTACCAGTAGGGCTCTGGGACTGGAATGACAGGCCCCAGACTGGAATAGCGACACCTGGGTGTGCCAGAAGGGCTTGGGGACTGGATTGACAGGCCCCATGCTGGAATGACGGACCCTGGGTGTGACAGAAGGGCTCTGGGACTGGAATGACAGGCCCCATGCTGGAATGACAACCCCTGGGTGTGCCAGAAGGGCTCTGGGACTGGAATGACACGCTCTATGCTGGAATGGCGGCCCCTGGGTGTACCAGAAGGGCTCTGGGACTGGAATGACAGGCCCCTGACTGGAATTATGGCCCCTGGGTGGGCCAGAAGGGCTCGGCACTGGATTGACAGGCCCCATGCTGGAATGACCGCCCCTGGGTGTGCCAGAAGGGCTCGGGGACTGGAATGACAGGCCCCTGACTGGAATGACGGGCCCTCGATGTGCGAGTAGGGCTCTGGGACTGGAATGACAGGCCCCAGACTGGAATGTCGACACCTGGGTGTGCCAGAAGGGCTTGGGGACTGATTGACAGGCCCCATGCTGGAATGACGGCGCCTGGGTGTGCCAGAAGGGCTCTCGGACTGGAATGACAGGCCCCAGACTGGAATGACGGGCCCTGGGTGTGCCAGAAGAGCTCTGGGACTGGAATGACAGGCCCCATGCTGGAATGACAACCCCTGGATGTGCCAGAAGGGCTCTGGGACAGGAACGACAGGCTCTGTGCTGGAATGACGGCCCCTGGGTGTGCCAGAAGGGCTCTGGGACTGGAATGACAGGCCCCTGACTGGAATTATGGCCCCTGGGTGTGTCAAAAGGGCTCGTGGACTGGAATGACAGGCTCTGTGCTGGAATGACGGCCCCTGGGTGTGCCAGAAGGGCTCTGGGACTGGAATGACAGGCCCCTGACTGGAATTATGGCCCCTGGGTGGGCCAGAAGGGCTCGGGGACTGGATTGACAGGCCTCATGCTGGAATGACGGCCCCTGGGTGTGTCAAAAGGGCTCGTGGACTGGAATGACAGGCCCCTGACTGGAATGACGGGCCCTGGGTGTGCCAGAAGGGCTTGGGGACTGATTGACAGGCCCCATGCTGGAATGACGGCGCCTGGGTGCGCCAGAAGGGCTCTCGGACTGGAATGACAGGCCCCAGACTGGAATGACGGGCCCTGGGTGTGCCAGAAGAGCTCTGGGACTGGAATGACAGGCCCCATGCTGGAATGACAACTCCTGGATGTGCCAGAAGGGCTCTGGGACTGGAACGACAGGCTCTGTGCTGGAATGACGGCCCCTGGGTGTGCGAGTAGGGCTCTGGGACTGGAATGACAGGCCCCAGACTGGAATGTCGACACCTGGGTGTGCCAGAAGGGCTTGGGGACTGGATTGACAGGCCCCATGCTGGAATGACGGACCCTGGGTGTGACAGAAGGGCTCTGGGACTGGATTGACAGGCCCCATGCTGGAATTATGGCCCCTGGGTGGGCCAGAAGGGCTCGTGGACTGGATTGACAGGCCCCATGCTGGAATGACGGCCCCTGGGTGTGCCAGAAGGGCTCGGGGACTGGAATGACAGACCCCTGACTGGAATGACAGGCCCTCGGTGTGCCAGTAGGGCTCTGGGACTGGAATGACAGGCCCCAGACTGGAATAGCGACACCTGGGTGGGCCAGAAGGGCTCGTGGACTGGATTGACAGGCCCCATGCTGGAATGACGGCCCCTGGGTGTGCCAGAAGGGCTCGGGACTGGAATGACAGACCCCTGACTGGAATGACAGGCCCTCGGTGTGCCAGTAGGGCTCTGGGACTGGAATGACAGGCCCCTGACTGGAATTATGGCCCCTGGGTGGGCCAGAAGGGCTCGTGGACTGGATTGACAGGCCCCATGCTGGAATGACGGCCCCTGGGTGTGCCAGAAGGGCTCTCGGACTGGAATGACAGGCCCCAGACTGGAATGACGGGCCCTGGGTGTGCCGGAAGAGCTCTGGGACTGGAATGACAGGCCCCATGCTGGAATGACAA
The DNA here is from genome assembly GCF_028583425.1 of Eublepharis macularius. Taxonomy (NCBI): domain Eukaryota; kingdom Metazoa; phylum Chordata; class Lepidosauria; order Squamata; family Eublepharidae; genus Eublepharis; species Eublepharis macularius. The sequence goes on along the minus strand of NC_072790.1, from coordinate 6,168,877 downwards.
CTCCTGGATGTGCCAGAAGGGCTCTGGGACTGGAACGACAGGCTCTGTGCTGGAATGACGGCCCCTGGGTGTGCGAGTAGGGCTCTGGGACTGGAATGACAGGCCCCAGACTGGAATGTCGACACCTGGGTGTGCCAGAAGGGCTTGGGGACTGGATTGACAGGCCCCATGCTGGAATGACGGACCCTGGGTGTGACAGAAGGGCTCTGGGACTGGATTGACAGGCCCCATGCTGGAATTATGGCCCCTGGGTGGGCCAGAAGGGCTCGTGGACTGGATTGACAGGCCCCATGCTGGAATGACGGCCCCTGGGTGTGCCAGAAGGGCTCGGGGACTGGAATGACAGACCCCTGACTGGAATGACAGGCCCTCGGTGTGCCAGTAGGGCTCTGGGACTGGAATGACAGGCCCCAGACTGGAATAGCGACACCTGGGTGGGCCAGAAGGGCTCGTGGACTGGATTGACAGGCCCCATGCTGGAATGACGGCCCCTGGGTGTGCCAGAAGGCTCGGGGACTGGAATGACAGACCCCTGACTGGAATGACAGGCCCTCGGTGTGCCAGTAGGGCTCTGGGACTGGAATGACAGGCCCCTGACTGGAATTATGGCCCCTGGGTGGGCCAGAAGGGCTCGTGGACTGGATTGACAGGCCCCATGCTGGAATGACGGCCCCTGGGTGTGCCAGAAGGGCTCGGGGACTGGAATGACAGACCCCTGACTGGAATGACAGGCCCTCGGTGTGCCAGTAGGGCTCTGGGACTGGAATGACAGGCCCCAGACTGGAATAGCGACACCTGGGTGTGCCAGAAGGGCTTGGGGACTGGATTGACAGGCCCCATGCTGGAATGACGGACCCTGGGTGTGACAGAAGGGCTCTGGGACTGGAATGACAGGCCCCATGCTGGAATGACAACCCCTGGGTGTGCCAGAAGGGCTCTGGGACTGGAATGACACGCTCTATGCTGGAATGGCGGCCCCTGGGTGTGCCAGAAGGGCTCTGGGACTAGAATGACAGGCCCCTGACTGGAATTATGGCCCCTGGGTGGGCCAGAAGGGCTCGGCACTGGATTGACAGGCCCCATGCTGGAATGACCGCCCCTGGGTGTGCCAGAAGGGCTCGGGGACTGGAATGACAGGCCCCTGACTGGAATGACGGGCCCTCGGTGTGCGAGTAGGGCTCTGGGACTGGAATGACAGGCCCCAGACTGGAATGTCGACACCTGGGTGTGCCAGAAGGGCTTGGGGACTGGATTGACAGGCCCCATGCTGGAATGACGGCGCCTGGGTGTGCCAGAAGGGCTCTCGGACTGGAATGACAGGCCCCAGACTGGAATGACGGGCCCTGGGTGTGCCAGAAGAGCTCTGGGACTGGAATGACAGGCCCCATGCTGGAATGACAACCCCTGGATGTGCCAGAAGGGCTCTGGGACAGGAACGACAGGCTCTGTGCTGGAATGACGGCCCCTGGGTGTGCCAGAAGGGCTCTGGGACTGGAATGACAGGCCCCTGACTGGAATTATGGCCCCTGGGTGTGTCAAAAGGGCTCGTGGACTGGAATGACAGGCTCTGTGCTGGAATGACGGCCCCTGGGTGTGCCAGAAGGGCTCTGGGACTGGAATGACAGGCCCCTGACTGGAATTATGGCCCCTGGGTGGGCCAGAAGGGCTCGGGGACTGGATTGACAGGCCCCATGCTGGAATGACGGCCCCTGGGTGTGTCAAAAGGGCTCGTGGACTGGAATGACAGGCCCCTGACTGGAATGACGGGCCCTGGGTGTGCCAGAAGGGCTTGGGGACTGGATTGACAGGCCCCATGCTGG